>NC_038255.2:29958115-30157126 GCF_000004515.6 Glycine max
CCACATATAAGCATACGATCAAGATATCTCCATATTTGATCTTGACATATAGGGCATGCTCATGTGGGCACTTTGTGAAGTTATTTTCTTGGAAGTACTTGTCAATACGACTTTACCATGCTTTCGGTGCTTGTTTTAGTCCATAAAGTGCCTTCTTTAGCTTGAGAACTTTGTCTTCTTCTCCTTTCACCTTGTATCCCAATGGTTTCTTAATGTACACTTCTTCCTTGAGGACTCCATTCAAGAAGGTAGACTTCACGTCCATCTGATGAGTTCTCCACTTCTGTTGAGCTGCAAGAGAGAGTATTAGTCTTATGATCTCTAGGCCAACGACTGGAGCAAACACCTCATCATAATCAATCTCTGCTTTTTGACTATAACCTTTTTCAACTAGCCTTTGTGGAAACAATGTCTTCCATGGTTATTTTGATGATGCCAAAGAATCAAGAGTTAAGCAAATTCCAAAGATTCAAGAATCAAGTTTCAAGAATCAAGATTCAAGAATCAAGTTTCAAGAATAACAAAGATCAAGATTCAAGAATCAAGAATCAAGAGAAGACTCAATCAAGATAAGTACTCAAAAAGTTTTTCAAAACATTGAGTAACACAAGAAGTTTTCACAAAATCATTACCAAAGAGTTTTACTCTCTGGTAATTGATTACCAGAAGGTAGTAATCAATTACCAGTGTTTTAAAACGTTAAGATTTCAAATTTCAATAGTTACAACTTATGTTTAAACAGTTTTAAAGTATTTTAAACTTGTGTAATCGATTACACAATACTTGTAATTGATTACCAAAGCTTCTAAATGTTTTAATTTTCAAAATTCAAAATGAAAAGTCACATCTGTTGATGTGTAATCGATTACACACCAGTGACTTATTTCGAAAAATACATTTCCAAAAGTCACAATTCTTCAAGTGACTTGTTTCTGAAGATTTTTTCAAAAGTCACAACTTTTTTAAGTGACTAGTTTTGAAGAAATTGCCAAGAGTCACAAGCTTTGACTTGAGTCATCAAGAGATTATAAATATGTGACCATGACATGAGTTTCAATAATTATCAATCATCTTTGAATCGTCTATCTTTCAATCTTTTTTTCAACATCATCTCTCAAACATCTTTCAATCAAGCTTCCAATATCTTTCTACAGAATTTTCTAATTCATTTCTCTTCATCTTTCTAAAAGTTTTTTATCAACACCTTCTCTTCAAAGAAAAGTTCTTTGTTCAAAAACTTGTGTTATTCATCTTTTTCATTCTCTTCTCCCTTTGCCAAAAGAATGAAGGACTAATCGCCTGAATTCTTTTGTGTCTTTCTTCTCCCTTACAAAAGATTCAAAGGACTAACTGCCTGAGAATTCTTTTGATTCTTCCCTTCCCCTTAAACAAAAGATTTCAAAGGACTAACCGCCTGAGAATTCTTTGTCCTAACACATTGGAGGGTACATCCTTTGTGGTACAAGTAGAGGGTACATCTACTTGGGGATTGTTATACTGAGAACAAGAGAGGGTACATCTCTTGTGGATCAGTTCAAGTGGAGGGTACACCCACTTGGTTTGTTCAAAGAGAACAAGGGAGGGTACATCCCTTGTGGATCTTGGGCTTGTAAAGGTTTTTACAAGGTTGAAAGAAATCTCAAGAACCGCAAGTTGCTTGGGGACTGGATGTAGGCACGGTTTATGGCCAAACCAGTATAAATCTTGTGTTTGTCTTCTTCTTCCCGACACTCTTTAATTTCCGCTGTGTACTTTTAATTATCACTTTTAATTTTGGTTAAGTTTCTATTTCTGTTCTTTACTTTCTTAACTTAGTAGTAAAAGCCTAATTGAATCAAGTAACATTAAGAATGATAGATTTTTAATTAGTCAAGACATGTTCATAATTAATTCAACCCCCCTTCTTAATTATTCTGAGGCCACTTGATCCAACAAGTGGTATCAGAGCAGGTATCTTGTAGAAAGTTTCACAACTTCAAGATTCATGGCCTCCTCAAATTCTCTGTTTCCTAAAGGAAACTCCATCCATAGGCCACCTATCTTTAATGGTGAGGGTTACCACTATTGGAAAACCCGAATGCAAATCTTTATTGAAGTCATAGATTTAAACATTTGGGAAGCATTAGAAATAGGACCTTACATACTCTCCATAGTAGATGCAAGCACTAGCACCACAACACAAAAACCTAGAGATAAAAGGGCTGAAGAGGATAGAAGAAGAATCCAATATAATCTTAAAGCCAAAAACATTATCACTTCTGCCCTAGAAATTGATGAATATTTTAGAGTGTCAATTTGTTTAAATGCAAAGGAGATGTGGGATACTCTCCAACTTACACATGAAGGCACCACTGATGTGAAAAGATCTAGAGTCAATACCCTTACACATGAATATGAATTATTTAGGATGAACCCTAATGAGAACATCCAAAGTATGCAGAAAAGATTCACCCACGTCGTCAACCATCTTGCCTCCTTAGGAAAAATCTTCCCTAATGAAGATTTAATTAATAAAGTTTTAAGATGTTTAAGTATGGAATGACAGCCCAAGGTAACTGCTATTTCTAAAAGTAAAGATCTTTCCTATATGCCTCTTGCCACTTTGTTTGGCAAATTGCAGGAACATGAAATAGAACTTCAACGTCTCAACCAAAATGAAGAGACCGACAAAAGGAAAAGAAGCATAGCAATCAAAACCTACTCCTCAATGCAAGAAGAAGAAGAAGAATCTGATGATGAAGAGGACTTCTCACTCTTTGTGAAAAAGTTTCATAAATTTGTCAAAAATAGAAGAATGGAGAGAAGCCATAACTTCAACAATGGGAAGAGATCCCAAGAAGTTTCTCCTACACTTAAATGCTACAAGTGTAATCAACCCAATCACATAAAAGCAAATTGTCCCTCAAATGAGTCATGGCCCGAGAAGAATGAGAAGAAAAGCTATAAAGAAAGAAGATCCAAGAAGGCGTATATTGCTTGAGATGACAATGACTCATCCGATGGTTCGGAGAAGGAGATCAACCTTCTATCCAAAGACTATGAAAGCAATGAGAACATCTCTCAAGAAGATTAAGCAAAAAACAACATCAAAATCATTCTCTTTTAAATTTAGTTTATTGAAATTTTGTTTTTCAATTAACTTGCTTATATGATGACTAAAAATTTTTGTTGTCTTGGTGGATTGCTATGTGCTTATATGTTTGATTGAGTTATTTTCTTTCTTGAAGCATGAAGTTTAATATTAAAACAAATAATTGATAGTACATATAATTCTCGCATGATTTTTGTATGATATGTGATTTACTTGCTTAAAAATCATTCATAAAAGTTTTTTTTAAATCTATTATGTTATATATATTTATTTTCATATAAGAGTTTTTTAGATATAAAATATTTTGACTCCTTTTCAAATCCCTTCACTCTAAGAATTCATTCATCACATAGTTTTCCTAAAAAGCACTCAGGTAATCGATTACTACAATACTGTAATCGATTACAGCAAGTCAAGAAGAATGTAGTCGATTACCAAATGTTGTAATCGATTACAATGCGTCCCTACTCCTATAAATTCAAATTTCGAAATCAGAAATCAGAAACCTCCATTGCTCTCGCGAAACCTTCGTTCCCAATTCTTCATTTTGCCATAACTCACTCATTTCTTATCCAAATCACTCCCCACAAAGCCCAAAATTCATCTTTTTTTCATTATCTTTCATTTCAACCAATTGAAATTTAGAAAAAGTCTCTCAAATGGTGGAACCATCAAAGAAGCACAAAGGTTCTTCGTGTATAAGCTAACAACATTCCAAGGTTCAAGATACTCCAATTCCTTCCTCCATTTCCTCCTCCTCATTGTTCTCATCAGAAGAACAACGTATACGGTACACAAATCTTTTCTCCTCTCGTTCTATCATAGACCCTAAGTTCATAGATATGGATTTCTTTTCTGATAAGAGTTTTGAATGCATTCAAGCATTTCAAAACTCAAATCTCATTCCCTTTATGTCTCTAAAATTGCCTGTGTATTCTGAATTGGTAAAAGTTTTTTATTCTAATCTTGAAATTCAAGAAAGTACCTTGATTTTAGAAGTTTATGGGACAAAGATGGTCATTGACCAATCTCTCTTCTATGATTTGACCCAATTGCCTAGTGACGGTGCACCATTTGAAGGTGCACTGGATGATGATTGGAAGTTTGATTTTTCTGTGCATGATGCCCGCCGGCTGGTCTGTACCAACCAAGCGGATATGACCGGAAGGCTTATTGTCGGTTCATTGGCTCTTGAAAGCTGCATCCTTCACTATCTTATTGTTCGTATTTTACTCCCAAGATCTTCAAACCTTGCACATGTTTCTGAAAAAGATCTTATAGTCATGTGGGCCTTTCATACCGGCCGACAAATTGATTGGGCACACCTAGTCCGATATCGCATGCATAAGGCATTGCGATTAAATGCTCCTTTACCATATCCACATTTAGTCACTCTTTTCCTTCAACATTTTAACATCTCTCTTGATCGGTGCTGTTGTGGTTACGTCCTTTGATTACCGCAAAGAGTGTGATGGCTCTTGGGTAAAAAAGGGTGGTCAACCAAATGATGATGAAGGACAATTACCAGTTGAAGGGGACTCTTCTCTCCTTCAAAGTATTTTGGACAGGTTTGATGGACTCCAAACCTATGTTGGTGAGAAAGGTTTGATGCTTTGGAACAACAAGTGGACATGCAATTTGATGCAATGGACTCAAGGATCACCAAGGTTGAAGAAGATGTCACCATTATTGGCGACTGCCTTGATTTACCTCCACCACCATCAATTTAGACTTTATTATTATTATTATTATTATATTTTGTTTCTAAATCCTTGTATTTGGCTATATGCTTATGACATTTGAACACTTAGTATTTTTAATATTTGCTTAGTATGACTGAATATTTATGGATTGTGATATATGACTATGTGGTTTGCATTATAATTTGGTTTATAAATTGCTTCATGAATGGTTTAGAATCTTTTATGATTATTTTACAAAATATGCTTTGTGTATGTTTTTAAATTATGTATGTTTTACGCACTTTGGCCTTTTTGATGTTGCCAAAGGGGGAGAGAAAAATGAGTATTTTAAGAAATCAAGATGTTATATTTTCAAAAACTTTAAAATTAAGCATAAATTAAAAAAGAAAGGGATGAGTGAACGGTAGAACAAAAATTGTATGCATTCTCTTGATTTCAGGATTGTCATCATCAAAAAGGGGGAGATTGTGGAAGCAATGTCTTCCAAGGTTATTTTGATGATGCCAAAGAATCAAGAGTTAAGCAAATTCAAAAGATTCAAGAATCAAGTTTCAGAAATCAATATTCATGAATAACAAAGATCAAGATTCAAGACTCAAGATTCAAGAATCAAGAATCAAGAGAAGACTCAATCTAGATAAGTACTAAAAAAGTTTTTCAAAACATTGAGTAGCATAAGAAGTTTTCACAAAATCATTACCAAAGAGTTTTACTCTCTGGTAATTGATTACCAGAAGGTAGTAATCAATTACCAGTGTTTTAAAACGTTAAGATTTCAAATTTCAAGAGTTACAACTTATGTTTAAACAGTTTTAAAGTATTTTAAACTTGTGTAATCGATTACACAATACTTGTAATCGATTACCTGAGCTTCTAAATGTTTTAATTTTCAAAATTCAAAATGAAGAGTCACATCTGTTGATGTGTAATCGATTACACACCAGTGACTGATTTCGAAAAATACATTTCCAAAAGTCACAATTCTTCAAGTGACTTGTTTCTGAAGATTTTTTCAAAAGTCACAACTTTTTTAAGTTACTAGTTTTAAAGAAATTTCCAAGAGTCACGAGCTTTGACTTGAGTCATCAAGAGATTATAAATATGTGACCATGGCATGAGTTTCAATAATTATCAATCATCTTTGAATCATCTATCTTTCAATCTTTTTTTAACATCATCTCTCAAACATCTTTCAATCAATCTTTCAATATCTTTCTACAGAATTTTCTGATTCATTTCTCTTCATCTTTCTAAAAAAATTTTATCAACACTTTCTCTTCCAAGAAAAGTTCTTTGTTCAAAAACTTGTGTTATTCATCTTTTTCATTCTCTTATCCCTTTGCCAAAAGAACGAAGGGCTAATCGCCTGAATTCTTTTTTGTCTCTCTTTTCCCTTACAAAAGATTCAAAGGACTAACCGCATGAGAATTCTTTTGATTCTTCCCTTCCCCTTAAGCAAAAGATTTCAAAGGACTAACCGCTTGAGATATCTTTTGTTTCCCCTTACAAAGATTCAAAGGACTAACTGCTTGAGAATTCTTTGTTCTAACACATTGGAGGATACATCCTTTGTGGTACAAGTAGAGGGTACATCTACTTGGGGATTGTTATACTGAGAACAAGAGAGGGTACATCTCTTGTGGATTAGTTCAAGTGGAGGGTACATCCACTTGGTTTGTTCAAAGAGAACAAGGGAGGGTACATCCCTTGTGGATCTTTGGCTTGTAAAGGTTTTTACAAGGTTGAAAGAAATCTCAAGAACCGCAGGTTGCTTGGGGACTGGATGTAGGCACGGTTTATGGCCAAATTAGTATAAATCTTGTGTTTGTCTTCTTCTTCCCTACACTCTTTAATTTCCGCTGTGTACTTTTAATTATCACTTTTAATTTTGGTTAAGTTTCTATTTTTGTTCTTTACTTTCTTAACTTAGTAGTAAAAGCCTAATTGAATCAAGTAACATTAAGAAGGATAGATTTTTAATTAGTCAAGACACGTTCATAATTAATTCAACCCCCCCTTCTTAATTATTCCGAGGCCACTTGATCCAACAGCCTTGCCTTGTATCTTTGAGTTTCTTTATTGACATTGTTCTTTGTTTTCTACACCCGTCTGAGACTAATAGCCTTGTGCCCTTTTGGAAGAGAGACGAGTTTCCATGTGTCATTCTTCTTGATGGATCTAATTTCTTCATCCATCACATTTCTCCATCTTTATCCTGCACAACATCTTCAAATTCCAGTGGTTCACAATCTGCAAAGACACAAAATAGTGTGATATTATCCAATCTCTCAGTTCGATCATAAGGATCTTAGAGGGTTCTTGTGTGTGACACAACCCTTTCATTCTCGGGAGATGGAAAAGTGTCTTTGTGAGTGGTTGATGTTGACGGGGTGAGCTCTTGCAGAACATGTTGAGGTGTCTTCTCTTCTTCAAGTGGAGGAAAGAAGTTGTATTCTTTTTCATGAGTCTCAAAGTTTCATTGTCCTTCTTCATCGAACACCACATCTTGAATGACTACCATCTTCTTGTTGTTTAGGTTGTACAACTTGTACCCTTTTAACCATGAATCATAATTGATGAAGATGAATCTCTCACTCTTGTCATCAAGTTTTTCTCTTCTCTTGTCAGAGACATGAACATGAGCTATACTCCCAAAGACCCTCAAGTGAGATACCGGGCTTTCTTCCACTCCATGCTTTTTGTGCTGTCTTTCCCATACACTTATTGTTGGAGATTGATTGGATAGATAAACTGCACACGCCACAACTTCTACCCAAAATTATTTTGATAGTTTTTTTGCTTTTGAGCATGCTTCGAGCCATATCAAGTGGAAAAGACTTCTGATTTTTGCTTTAAGAAATAGACCCATATTTTTCTTGAAAAATCATCTATGAAAAGAAGGAAATAATTATTTTTACCTAGTGAGCTTGGCTTGATTAGCCCACAGACGTCAACATGTATTAGCTCAAGTGGCTTCTTAGCACTTGAGTTTGACTCCTTTGGAAAACTCGTTCTGAATTGCTTGCCAAGTAAACATCCTTTACAAAGTTGATTAAGGTCGTTAATAGAGGGTAGTCACGTCACCATCTTATCTTTTGATAGTAAACTTAAGCCTCCAAAATTTAAGTGCCCAAATTGAAGATGCCACAACCAGGATGCATCAATGTGGCAAGCGTTAAGACATTTTGCAACATCATTTTGGATATTCAACAAGAACATCCTATTTCTTGGCATTGGTACGTTGGTGATTAGATTGTTTCTCCCATCTCTGATGGAAAGACTAGAATCTTTCATGTGAATATCATAGCCTTTTTCGAGTAATTGTCCCAAACTCAAAGTATTGTTATTCATATTTGGGACGTAGTATACATTTGATATGATTCATATCTTCCATCCTTCAAAAAAATTAAGATCTTACCTTTGTCTTTTACAAGAATCTTGGAATTATCACCAAATGAGACATTGCCACTTACTGATTCATTAAGCAAGATCCACGAACATGCATCTTTTTTCTTACATATGGTTGATTGCACCAATGTTAACATACCATGTATTTTCTTGGCTACCTTCATTACCTCCATGTGCTAGGATCACTATTTCAAACTTCTCATCTTCTTGCTCCACATAGTTAGTCTCCTCCTCAACTTTATTCTTGGCCAATCTTCTGACAGTTATAGCATCGGGTTTGAGATTTATCGTACCTTGTGCTTGTATAGCCTCTTCCACATTCTCTTGTTGAGCTTTATCCTTTCTCGTAACTGTTGTTGATGAAATTTGAACCTTGTTTTTTGTTGCCACATCCAACCTATCCTCGGCCATGACCTCGAGCTCTACCTCAGCCTCGTTGACTTCTCTCATTTCCTTGGCTTTCTTCCTTCTCCTTCAGTTACATCTTGAAAAGTTTCTTGGTGATCTCTTGCTCCTTGTTATGCATGTAGTGATCCATGAAGTTGTTATATCATCATAGTTTCTAAATCTTTGGTTTCCTCAATTGTCACAACAATGTGCTCAAATTTGAAATCTAACGAGCGTAGTATCTTCTCCATAATTCTTACATCTTATAATTTCTCATCATTTCTTTTTAGTTGATTTGAAAAAATGAGAATTCTTAAAAAATAATCGAAAATGGACTTGGATTCTTTCATATGTAAGGATTTGAACTCACCTCTTAGAGCTTGGAGACACACCTTCTTTACTTTGTCTTCTTTTTTATGAGAAGTTTGAAGCTTATCCCATGCCTCTTTAGCGGATGTTGCATCAGAAATCTTCTCGAACACATAATCATTTAATGCTTGATAGATAAGGAAGAGAGCTTTCTTGTCTCTCTTTCTTGAATCCTTAAAAGTCTCCTTTTGTGCTTGGGATAGTGAAGTCTCATCTTGTGACTCCTTATAGCCTTTTTCAATCATTTTGCAAACATCATGTGCTCCAAGAAGGGCCTTCATTTTGATGCTCCAATTGTCATAAGTGCTCCCCTTTAGAAGTGGAACTTGGAAGGATGTCACTCCATTGCTTGCCATGACTATAGAGGGATTTCTTATTAGAACCAAAGCTATGATACCACTTTGTTGGAAAGGTGAAGGTTATAGGAAGTATTTGAGAGAAATGGAGGAGATAATATTTGAAACAAGGCTAGTTTTTATTACTTGAGAAATGCTTTTGTCTTTTTGGCTTCGTTTACAAATGACAACCTCTCCCCTTTTTATAGGATTCTAGGGAGAGTTCTAGATACATTAAGAAAAAATTCCACACACTTCAAGGGAGAGTTCTACACACTTCTTCCAATTACTTATTAAATATTACTTCCACTTATGTCACACTTCTCTAGAATTTTCTTTAGGGTAGTATCACAAACTTAAATGAGCCTAATGATAAGTGGCATAATTTAGTTATTTTTGGGATTAGAATGTTAGCACTTATCTTTTGATTTTAATTGTTTTCTTATAAACTTCCCTTAATTCTAGTTGTTTTATATATTGTACATTTATAAATGTTTTTGTTTAAATATGGAAGATTCATCACTGCATTTCATATGTTATGATGTTTATTTGTTGAAACTAGAAACCAAGCCAAGATGAAGAGCACCAAGGGTCATTTTGAAGAAATTCAGAGTGTCACTCGTCTGGGTGCTTTCAACTCGCCTAAGCTAGTGACATTCCTTCATCATGAAGAAATCAACTCGCTTGGGCGAGTATCACTCGCCTAGGCGAGTTGCTCTGGCACGTCTTGGATCAAAAGGATAAAAACCATGCAACAGCTGAAGAAGGAAGCAAAAACAGAGGAAGAACAACGTGAGGAAGAGAGTGAAAAAAGAAACAGAGAAGTTGGAGCTGCAGTGATCGACGTCGAAGTGACCGTGGATTGCATCCTTCATCATTTCATTTGTTGATCTTGTGCTCCATACCATGAGTGGCTAGTTTTTCCGCAGGATTGGATGTAATCTTCTTACCCTAATGTATCTATTTTGATATTTTATATATATGAATCTTTTCTGCTCATTATTAGTGATTTCATTCTGTTCGTAATGCTTGATTCTATTTGATCACTAGTTTCATGAAATTGGATTTTAATTTTTACTAGAAAGTACTCTTAGAATTTGAACTAAATGAAATCACTATTTGCATTACATTGCTAGGAATATATCATAACGTTTTGATTACAAATAGCACAAGATTATGATTGTAATGCTAGAATATTTATTTCATATGCGAGAAATCAATATTTGATAAACATTCTTAGGATTCTCAAATGTGAGGGATCAATTCGAGGTCATTTAACATATGCATTAGAAAATGATTCATATGTATTGATTTTATTTGGACATTGAAGATATGAACGATGAAATCCAATTCTACGCTTCTTTTGAATTAATTAAATCCATTTTATTTGTTTTCATAATTTTATGTATTTACGACGTTTACGCTATTTACCGTTATTCCGTTAAGCCCATGAGATTTCAATTAAATCTATTGTACATAACTATTGAACTGTTTACTTTTATCTGGAGAAATTGAGTAACTCAAGTCCCCGTGGAGACGATCTCATTTATAAAATTTATTACTTACAACGACATTGGTATGATTGCCAATAGTCTAACAAGTTTCTGGTGTCATTGCAGGGACTTGAGTCGCTCACTCAGTTCTTTCGGATTTAATTTTTCAGTTTTATAGGCCATTTTCTTTACTTTTGTTTTTATTTATTTATTTTAATTTTTTATAAATTATCTCATATTTTTTATTTTTGCTAACCTCGGTGCTTACAATTTATTGTAGTTTTTTCTATTTCCTTTATGCAAGGTAAAGTTCCTGCAAGCAAGTCGCTATTTGATCCGAAAATTGCCAAGATTGAAAGGAAGAATAGGAAGAAAAAGAAACAAACAACCACTAAGCCACCGGGTGAATCTTTTTCTATTGATTCTCCTTCAATTGAAAAGCCACTTGTAATAGAGAATATTAATGATCGAGATGGAGGTGGCAATAAATCACCAAAGAGGACTCTTGCTGACTATGCTTATTAGTAAGGACTAAAGCATTACAACAACATCGTCATTCCTCCTTTCACCAACAAGGTTGAAGAGTTGAAGCCAACTTTGCTTAGTTTGACTGCTTCACATCCTTTTGCTGGAATGGATCATGAAGATTTATAAACATATTTTTCTACCTTCATGGAGTTATGCAGTACCATGGGAGCTTCTGATGAAGATGTTGAAGTTGTCTACCTTAGAGCTTTCCCGTTCTCCTTGACAGGTAAAGCATAGACCTGACTCCAATCACATCCAAACAAAAGTCTCAACACTTGGGATGAAGTGGAGGAAAAATTCATTGCGAGATTCTTTCCTCCGTCTAGATTTATTGGTGCAAAATCAGCCATTGCTAATTTTTCTCAAGGGTCTGATGAACCTTTCTATGAGACATGGGAGAGATTCAAATCTTTACTGCAGAGGTGCCCAAACCATGGTTTTGGTGATGCTGCACAACTACATATTTTCTATAGTGGTTTGAAACCTCAGACAAAGATGATTCTTGATGCCTCAGCAGGAGGTATTATGATGTCCAAGATCCCCGAGGAAGCAATTGTAATCATTGACTCCATTCTAGCCAATGATTATCAGAGTCACCATGATAGGGCTCCAGTTCAAAGGAAAGGTATAATGGAGATGGATACTCAGAATGCAATTCTAGCTCATAATAAACTCTTGACTCAACAAATAGAGGCCTTAACAAAACAGATAGGCCAACTTCCTCAACAATTTCAACAAGGTAGATCACAGAAAATGCACCAAGCTCATCAAGTTCAACAAGTTCTAAGATGTGATTTTTGTGGTGGTGACCATCAAAATGGCCATTGTTCAGCACCTGGTGATTGCCAACAAGAGAAAGACGCCCATTATTTGTAGTATCAAGGCATACCTCAACAAAACTTTCAAGGAAATTATCAAGGCTACAGAGGTGGCTCAGGTTCAAATCAGCCTTATGATTGGAGGCTGAAAAAGATGATGGTACTCACAAACCAAGAGAGGGGGTGAATTGGTTTTAAAAAAAAAATGAACATTTAAAACCAGAGTTACAAAAACTTTTTTGCAAGGATCGTATCACAAAACTTTGATAAACCGAACATAACCAATACTAAATCAATCCACCCTTTACACAAGATCCTTTGTTAAAGTTCTTTCTTTTACTAAGATATTTTCTTGAACCTTCAGTAACATGATTAAAACCAGAATAAGAAAGAAATATAAGATCAAGAGAAGAAGTACACAACCTTTTTATACTGGTTGACTCTCTATCACTAGAAAAGCTAATCTAGTTATCAAATTCAAATCTGAATTAGATTTTCACTATGCATATAGAATTCTTACAGGCAATCTTAATTCCCACCCTAGAAAAAAAGACTTAGGCACCCAACACTTTTGTGAATAAGAGCCTAAGAGAAACCTACTCTTAGCCCAAACTAGAAACACCTATTCTATAACACCTTTGGAAATTCATGCACAAACAAGAGATGTGTAAAACCATACACGAAAAACTAGAGTCAAAGATAGACACAACTTGATCAATCGTTTATGCAAAACCTTGCTTGACTAAATGAGGTGTCTTCTTGAACTCAAGAGAGTAACACAACTCACTTATCACAAAAATATCTTCATAATCAAAGATTTGAAGTTATGACTAAGCACTTTTCTTCTCTTCTTTCTTTAACTAATAACAACACGTGATCATAGCTCTTTCAGAAGCTCAAAATGTTATGTTATTAGAGAGAACACAATGTGGTTATTTATAGAGAAAACAGTTATAACCGCCTGTAATCAATTAAATCTACAAGGTAATTAATTAATTCAATGAAGTAATTGATTATATTATCTTTCAATCAATTGTAGTGTTCTTCCAAAAAACTAGAAACAACTCAAGAACAATGTAATCGATTAGATACTCAAAGAAATCGATTAAAGTGTTCTTGTTTACTTCTGAAACACTTATAAAAAGAAAAGTAATCGATTATATGACATGGTAATCAATTAAAACAGAGACTCCTAAATAAATCAATCATTGTCTCAAAAACAACTATGTAATCGATTATGATAAGCTTGTAATCAATTAAACCGATACGAGACATAACTCTGTAAGCTTAAACAACTTGTGTAATTGATTACGGTAAGATTGTAATCAATTAAAACAGAGAGCTTTGCCTTCTAAAGAAGTTTTCTAACTTTAGAAATTTTCTTCTCACTCACTCATGATAATGCATGATGCATAAATGATATGTTAAAGACTAAGGTGCAACATTCAATATAACAACCAATACAAATGCCATTCAAGAGAGTTGGGCATGTAAAAGACAAAACTTCTTCAAGATCTTCTCCAATCTTCAAGCTTAACTCTTCATGTTGCTCATGTTGCTCCCCATATCTCTAACAATCTCCCCCTTTTTGGCTTTGATGATGCTAAACTCGAATATGTCATTGAGTACATTTGGAGGGTCTGAGTGTTGAGAGTAGAGACTTGCTTTTCTTAGTCAATCCTGAAAATTCTTAACACTTACGAAAAGATCAATTCAAATCATCATCATCATCATCATCATATATCATACTATATAAGTTTACTGATGCTAATGCAAACATTAATGCAATATGCTAGTTCTTCCCAAATGCTTATGCAATGCAAGAAATATGCTAGTTCATCTCCCCCTTTTGGCATTAACAAGGCCAAAAATTTTGAACTATACACAAAATCAGAACACACAATTTTTTTGAAAGGAAATTGTTAGTCAGTTAATACGACTAACTTTTGTGTAAAAACATTGTGTAAATTGTATTCGACTCCTTCCATTTATAGTTCTTTTTGTAGTATTGTGAGTACTTTTTGTTAAATATAGGTAATAAGTACTTAGTATCCCACTTTTGTGTATTTAATAACCTTTCCATTTCAATTTTAGGTAAAATAAGCAAGTTTGTGGAAGTTCTGATTTTGAGCCGCTCGGTAAGCCAATTCTCTAGCTTAGTGAGCCATCCGCTAAGCGCAGAAGTTCATGGCTAAGCCCGTAGAAGATCCTGGAAGCAGATGAGTTGTCATGACGCGCTCAACGAGAGTCAAACTCGCTAAGCGCACCGCTTGCACCTTCAGGTTGAGTGAAGAAGAGGCGCGCTAAGCCAAATGTCACTTAATTTGGCTAAGCGAACCAGAATGTGGCTGAGCGAATGACCACAAATCAGCAACACTATTTAAAGCTAGAAATCATAAATGGAAGGGAGTTCTCAATTTTTGGCGTGTTATCTGTTCTTGGAAGCATTCCTTTGGGTGGCTGAGTGGCGGAGAGAACTTCTGGTGTGAAGATCCTGAGGGGACAGCAGAGATTAAAGAGGAAATTATCATGCAGAGTATAAGATGAGAGTTGAGTGATTGTGAGGTTTCTAGAGGTGAAGGAGATATCCTCACCACTTGTACTTCCTAATCTTTCATTTTCTCTTTTTTATCTTTGTAAGAGAAGCTTCCCAGTTATGGAGAGCTAAATCTTCAATTGGTTCTTCCTACGAGGTACTTGATGTAAATACTCTTATATCTATCTAATGATGTTGCATGTGTTCTCTGTGCTATCAGTACTTCTTTTTTAGTATGCTTTTGCCTTGATCACGTAGATGCATGCTCAGTTAGGGTCATTCAATATTGGGAAATGGTTTGATCCATAGAACTTGATAGGACAGGGCTAGTTTATCATATTTCACGAGGGATCGGGGTACGGTAACCTAGTTGTTGGTATGTATGTCTTAATGCAGTTTTGGTCAAGTTTAGTCCAACAAGAGGGATCTGAGGATGACGCTTGGCTAGGATTAGGCTAAACATGCATGAGACATCAGGGTTTAGTAGTCCAGGAGACAACATAGAACACAGGAACATTGTTAGGTAGAGAACATCTTTAGTAGCATCAGTCGCCCAGTAGGAAGACCAACACGTCGACCATGTACCTTCGCACTCACCACTGCTCACCTTTTATTTACCTTTGTTTAGTTAGTTTACACATGTGTCCATACTACACGCAAACCTTTTATAACAAGACGCTTATTTACTGAACCACAAATTTACCAAGTAAAACAAGTTCCCCAAGAGTTCGATACTCGGTTCTTACCATTTTATACTACTTGCGCGATCTGGTGCACTTGCCGGCTGGCGAACAAAAACTATAGCATTTCATTAATCATGAAACATTACAACTTTTAATCATAGAGCTTACTGAAAAAAACATAACTTTCATCAATCAAAGACAAACATAACAAAACAGACCATCAGACAACAGAAACAAGCACTGAAACATAACTAAGCTTCATCCTCATTGGGGTTAAAGAGGTTACTAAGGGTTAGCCTAGTTCCTAGGTTCTCCATCCGAGTTGTGGTGTTTTCCAAAGTACTATGAACATCAACTGAGTGCTCTTGATGGAGGTGAAGCATGGCATCCATTTTCTGAATCATAAGAGACTCAAAAGGACTCCATTGTTGTACAGGCTCTTGCTGAGCTTCAGCTCTGCTTCTTCTTCCATCTGATCCATGTTTCATACTATTAGTGGCTCTCCAGCCATGATCCACTCATGTTCAACAAACCTCATTCCAAGCTTCTTGAGATGCCTTTCGGTTATCTCACTAGACGCTTTGGTGAAATCTACTATCTCATTAGAGACATTGAAATAGTCGATGAATCTTAAGGCTGGCACAACATATGGAAACTTATAATCCACTAACTGATGACTCTTGAACATGATGTCTTTAATCAAAAGTGTCCAATTCATTTAGATATCAGATTTTAGACCATACACAATTTGTAGATCATCGTTAGTTACTTGTGCATGGTTACTAGACCTTGGTGTGAGAATATAGGTTATCAAGTACACGGGCATTTTCTCTTAGCTGTTAAACCACCTACACCTAGGTGATTCCTTAGGTTCCTTGCTAGGTCAAGGAGCTTACCTATGTAATTTTGCATCTTGTTGTACCCATAAGCAGATTCTTCAAACTTGCGGACTCCACCCATGTCCAGTCCGGCTATTGCCTTCCAAACTTTAGCATTGATAACCATTTTGATGCAATCCTACCCCGCAAGGGCATTGGATAGAAGACTCCAAGAAGATTGGGCTAGAGATTGCATCATTCCCTCCCCCTTGAAAAGGATTTGACCTCAAATCCAGGGGTTCTTGAAACTCATGGATTCTTTCCTCAACACCTGTAAAAAGAATAAAAACATATGTATTAGTGATGTTGGGTAAGTTAAAGTACGGTAAGGACTGAAAACCCCTTTCCTGGCCATCTTCCCATGAGAGAATATAGTTCCTCACCCACTCAATGTGTGGTGCTACAAGTATAGAAAAATATGGGACAAACCTTTTGTAAAAGTTTGCTAAGATATTGAAGCCCCAAATTTCCCTTATACTTGGTGGAGTAGGCCACTCAAGAATGACCTTTATTCTCTTAGGGTCTATGGGAAGCCCTTGATCATTATTTAAAAATTTAAGGAAAGTAATGGAATAAAACATACCTTTTTCTTTATTTTCATGTAGATTATTCCAACAAAAAATTACAACAAACCTAAGGTGTCCCACATGAGCACCTAGGTTTGCATTGAAACAAAAAAATAAGAACAAACCTACCTAATGAGTCCCTATGTACACAAACCATGAAGATGTTGGGTGCATGAGTGATTTTACAAAAGAGTGTTGCACCACTCAACATATTCATCATACCACCTATCATAGGGATTTGGTGTCTAATAATACCTATTTTAGGCACCAACAAAGCACAAGGATTTAAGCTCTTGTGAACCAAACCCTCATCCAACAACTCTTTTACTTGAGGAATAACCTCAAGCTCAAGAGGTATAGCGGTGCTAAGAGATTTTTCCCTTGGTAGGAGAAGGTAGAAAGATTGTTTAAGAAGGAGTGCCTATATGGAAGGAGTTCAACCTTGTAACCATTAAGAGGTCACCTTCTTCATAGGGGTAGACTTCCTCACTAGACTCTTCACCCCTTACTTCATCTTCACTTCCACTAGAGGAAGGGCAAGAGGTAGTCTCCTCTTGACTACTATAAATGTCTTGACCCCTCATGATCATGATTTTCTTTGTGGGTCATTGAGAAGCAATGTGACCTCTCCCAAGACATTTGAAGCATTTAATGTTGCAAGTCCTTTCTTGGGAACTAGTCTTAGGGGTGTATTTCTCTATGGTCTTACCCTTATCTTCCTTGGGTTTTGAAGGTGCAGCCCCTAAAATTCCATGGGCTTGGTCCTTCCTTGGATAAGAGTGAGAGCCATAATATTTTGAAGAAGGCTTTCTTTTAAGTTTTTGCTCCACTCTTATACAAAGTTGGACTAGCTCATCTAGGTCCCTATATGGAAGGAGTTCAACCTTGTCCCTCACTTCTATATTAAGTCCACTAAGGAACCTAGCTATGCTTGTTCTTTCCTCCTCCCTAAGTCCAGCTCTTAAAAGGAGTAGTTCCATTTGTTGTCTATATTCTTCAACACTCATACTCCCTTGTCTAAGCCTTTGGAGCCTGTCCATAAGCTCTCTTTCATAGTAGGAGGGAATGTGCCTCTTCCTAAGGGCACTCTTAAGATCATTCCAATACTCTACTGGAGGATCCCCATAAATCCTTCGTTCCCTAACAAGGGAAGTCCACCAATTGAGGGTATACCCTTGAAAGCTAAGGGTAGCCAATGGAACTTTTCTCTCTTCGCTAATATGATGACAAGCAAAGAGTTGTTCAACCTTCATTTCCCAATCTAAGTAGGCCTTAACATTATCTTTTCCATGGAAATATGGGAGGCTAATGTTAACCTCTTGAGGCCTTCTATCCTTTTTTTTTCTTTGGGAGTGATGTTTAGTATGTGAACTATGGCGCCCTCTATAATAGTCGCTAAGTTCTTCACTTAAACTCTTGCAAGAGTCATGACTACTATAGGAGGCTTGTTTTTCTCTTTTAATTTCTTTCATTATTTTTCTTCTTTCTTCCTCTCTTATTTTCTCTCTTTCATCTTGACTTATTTCTTCCACTCTTTTTTTACCTTTTTCTTTTCTCTCTTGTTTTTCTTTCCACAACTTAAGGGATCTCAACTCATCTAATATCTTATACAAGGGGTCTTTACGAGTAGAACCCTCACCATTAACACTAGATGAAGAATGAAGACTCGTGTTGGTTCCTAAGTTATGGTTCTTTCTTGTTGGGGGTTTGAAAACAAAAGGTAAAAGAAACTATGGTTGAAACTAGCCAAAATAAACACTAAAAGAGGTGTGAAAGATAATGTAAAAACTAATTGGTAAAAGGTAAGCTATCTAGGCGGTTTGACAATGGAGGGTAAGGGAAATAAGCTATGAAAGTAAGCAAGAAATGCAAACTAGGCGGATCCTATGAGTGTTTGGATGACCTCATTTAAGGTTCCCAACAAAACACTCACTATCCTAAGGGAAAATTGCCTAAAATTATTACACACAAATGGAAGTAGGGTGACCTATTGGAGGATCCCAACTTACTTCCAATGAAAGGCCTTTTTGTTACAAAATTTGAAAGCAAAGCAAATTGCCAATTACAAAATTACAAAAAAAAAAAAAAACAAGTCCTCAATTGTGGTGACTATTCTCTCTTTAGTGTTTCACTCAATTTGGAGTGCTTCTTAGTCCAATAGCTCTTAAGGTGGTTGACCCCTTGCTTCTTGACTCAAATTCTTCAAGATATGGCACCAATCCTCCTTTCCAATTCCCTATATGGCAACTCACAAGCAAGGAAACAAAGAGACAAGCAATAACCAAAGACCAAAAAAATATGAAATGAAATCTAAACCAATAGAGTTTTAACAAGACAAATTTCCAAGGATTATTCAACAATTAAAGCAATGAAAAGCACAAAAAAGCAAGCTAGGACTCAAAGAGAAACCTAGAATGGCTCTAGAGTAGAGTAGAAAAACTAAAAAAAAAAGACTCAAGAAACCTCTAGTTTTGGCACTTGTTTTCACAATTATTTTCAATTTAAATTTCAGAACTAGGATTGGTATAAAATAGGCACCAATTATAGAACAAATTTTGAGCCAAAACAACATGCACACTTTCCTTTCACTTTTTTTTTTCCTGGACACTGATTTTTCTGCCAACTTGTGCGATTTTTATTTTTTTTTCCTTTAATCCAAATCGCTTGGTTCTTTTTTTATAATTTTTTTCCAGATGTCTAGAAAATTCAGTAAAACTTTCAGCTCAAAAAACGTAGTGACCAATTCCCAGTAATTTATACAAGTTCGTATGTTCAAGCTGCCAGCACCAGCGATTTCAACCTAGAAATCAAGAGTAGTGTTTATGTTGCTTAAGGCTTGGATAGTTACAATTTGTGTTTGCTTATGCTCAATTATCTTGAAGTACAAAATTCAAGAGAGCTTGAGACTTATTTTGATTCACAAATCCAGCCACAACTCAGCACCACAACTCAACTTCATCATAGGCATCATGTAGGAAACTTAGAAAACAAAAAAAAGTTCAAGAACAAGACTACTTCTAGGAATTGATTTAGAACATGTTATGAACTAAATAACATGCATGAATTAGACTCAAAATTCAAAAGATAGGCTAAGAATGACAAGAATACATGAACAAATGTATCTAGAATTCAATAAACAAAATAAAAATTCAACACAAACTTAGAACATAATGTGACAATTATTATGACTAAACATGACTCTAAGACAACATGGATTAAGTGATTTACACTTAGATTTTTGTGTTTTTTTTAATCAATATTTTGGAAGAACATTTAGATCTAAGGTTCAGCACAAGAGTATTATGAATGAAAAATGATAGAACCTAAAATCAACACAAAAGCAAGATTCAAGAGTAGATCTACAAAATTTGAACCATAGAAATGCAAGAACAAGTGTAGATCTAAGATTTAATCGGTTTATTTTTTTTGAATCTACTCTAAACAGCACCAAACCACAAGAAAATGGAGGATATACATGGAGAATAAGATGAAGAACAAGGAATTAAAGAGAATTCATCGAACAAAAAGATAGAGGAAGCAAAAGAACATCACCTAGATGAAGATGCTCTAATACCACATGATGTAAGCTCCGTTGGAGCTTGTAGGCCTAGGATCTTCTTCATCAATGGATTCCTTTGCTTCTTGGAAGATGAATGGCAGCGGAATGGAGAAAGGAAGAGAGAGGAGACACCACTTCAAGGAGAAGATGAGTCTAGAAGAAGTTCACCACCATAGGAGGCCTTGGATAAGAGCTTGGAGGAAGAAGGAGATGAATGAAGGGAGAGGAAGAGAAGAGCACGAAATTTTGTGCTCTAAATGAGCTTTGAAATCTGAAGTTTAATATTCAAATGATCAAAGTTTTTAAAAAATGCACACACATGACCTCTATTTATAGCCTAAGTGTCACACAAAATTGGAGGGAAATTTGAATTTCAATTCAAATTTCACTTGAATTTGAAATTGAATTTGTGGAGCCAAACTTTGGAGACAAAATTTCACTAATTATGATTAGTGAATTTTAGTTATGTTTCAGCCCACTAATCCAAGATCAATTCCAAGATTCTCCACTAAGTGTGCTTAGGTGTCATGAGGCATGTAAAGCATGAAGGACATGCACAAAGTGTGAGTATATGATGTGGCAATGGGGTGTGGTAAGCAAATACTCAATTAAATTTATTTCCAACCACACACATCAAATATTCACTTACTGCATGTGAAATTACAAAACTACCCCTAATACAAAAACTAGTCTAGGTGCCCTAAAATACAAGGGCTGAAAAATCCTATATTTCTAGGGTACCCTACCTACATTATGGAGCCCTAAATACAAGGACCAAAATTAATGAAACCTTAATCTAATATGTTCAAAGATAAGTGGGCTTATACTTAGCCCATGGGCCCGAAATCTACCCTAAGGCTCATGAGAACCCTAGGGCCTTCTCTTGCATCTTTTTCCCAATCTTCTTGCAGTCTTCTATCCAATGCCCTTGGGAGGTAGGATTGCATCAGTGAAATTGGGCTTAGCGCCAGTCTCAAGCTTAGCCTTGCTGAAGGCACCTGATGCGCTTAACACACTGACCTCGTGCTTAGCACGCGGCTTTGATGCTGATACTCTGCCAGATTCTCCTTTGCGCCAAGCGCGCTAAAGCTATGCTTAGCAGTGGATAAGCGCTTAGCCCAACTACTACTTTCTGCAATTCAAAACCTAGCCTCTTTTTCACCTGAAAATGCACAGATGTCATCATTAAATTTAATGGAAATGTTCTATAGACAACGTTAACCATAAAACAAGATTTATTTACAAAATTTACTCCAAAATAACCATAAAATGGGGAACTATACAGGCTTTGGAAAATGATTTCTATACAAAAGTTAGTCGTATAAAGCGACTAACAAACTTCCCCAAATTTACAGTTTTGCTTGTCCTCAAGGAAAGAAACAACAGTTCACTTGTCCTCAAGTAACAAAGACAGTGGCCAGTCAAAAGAAAATGGTGTTTGATTCATCAAGGATATCAACCATATGAACTGAATATCATGGAATGCTTAAATTAATCACTTCTCACAAGCATGCAACTTTTCAAAGATAGGAGCACAAGTATTAGAGCCACAACTAAAATAAGCTAGTAAGCATGACAAAAATCAAGGAAAGATCATCAACCAAAACCTCACAGTTATTGTTTCACTCAAACTCAAGCGTTTAGGCTTATTCCATCATAAACAACCAACACAAGTTCCAACCTTTGCATTTCATCTCCTATCATACAACAATGAACACACAAAAATGAATCTGAAGGACTTTCTAGGCTTGTAATTGGGTTAGGCTGCCAATAATTCATGGTTTTTCTAGGATTCAAAAGCTTAGGTTCTAGGAGAGCATTCATCCATAGAATAACCTTCATTTTTTTCATTCATTCCTTCCCCATACTTTCCTTTTTTCTTAGGCACTTAGCTTTCATACCTGAATTTATAGCATACACACTTATTAACTTTATTTATACTAACAGTTGTTTTTTTTTAACACAAAAAACAGAACCAATGTGTATATACTATTTTCTTTGACCATTTTAATCCTTACCCAGTGCCTCCCCTAAATTTGGAACAAATTTACCTTGATAATACCTCCCCCAAATTTGGGACAAATTTGCCGTGAACTATCTTCTGTGGATGATGCTCTCCTACAACCTAAAATAAGGTAGCACTAGATACAACTGAATATGCTCGAGGTTTAATCAATCAATCAATTCATTCAACTCAAACTTGGTGCAAGGGATAATTCATTCAATCACAAGGTTAGCTTTTTGGCTAAGTAGCTATTCATAATCAAACATGGTCTTCATCATCATCAAGTTCATGCATCCAAGCCATACTTCAGAGATTCATGCAAAAATCAGCACTAAATGATAGTCGTTTCTCTCAAAATTTAAAAGATCACACTCTCATCGGGATACGATTAATGCATTCCTTCACAATCAATTTGACAACCGACTAACATTTTCAAACAGAATTCCAATCATATGCTCATTCTCTTCTAATGACGGCAAACTTCATCAAAACAATCATCCAATCATCCCGATCCATTCAATTCATACATTTGCTCTATAAAATCATTTTCAAACACTCATTCCGTACCAAGCAAACCACTGCATACAATGTTCAATCAATTCACTGTTCAATCAAGTTTTTTGTACAAGCACACAAACAACTATGCTACTGAAATTAAAATGCTGAAATATAAAAGCTGAAATTTAAATGACATAAATCATAAAATAACTAAAATTAAACTAAAGTGTTCATAATGCAAAAAATAAAAAAAAATAAACGTCATGCTTCTCCTGTGGCTAGTCTTCATTAAGATCCAGTACTGATGGCTGAGTCTCCTCTAGAGCAGGAGCAGATGGTGGAGATGGCTGTGGGGTCTGAGCTGGAGTGGTCTCCTCCTCTGCTACTGCTGGTGATGGTGCTGGTGCTGGTGGCTCCTCAGTCACAAGCACCTGGGTTGTGGAGGCCCCACCCCCTCCAGAGGAAGAAGGTTGGTCTTCTGGCCAGGCCACCTGTGCATCAAACTCCTCCATGCTCATAATGGAGGGCAAGCCCAAGCCCTGAAGGCTCTGCATCATGATGGACTACCCTCTATGGATGCTCTGGAGCATGTAGTGAAGTATCTGAGGAGTGAAAATAAAATCTGCTTGACCTGTAGAAAGAGGAGCTGGTAATGGAATCTGTGAAGGTGCTGGAGGAATCATTGGGATCTCTGTGGAGGAAGAGGGAGGAACTGTAGAAGAAGAAGGACCTCCTGGTGCTTCTGATGGTGCTGAAGTGGAAGGGGCCTCAAATCTCTTCTCTCTGGCCTTCCCGGGTCCTCTGAAAGTTACTGTTGGATCATCAAGATTCCAACAGATCTTCTTAATATACGCAAAATTAATGGCAGGACTCAGGCTCTCATGGGTCAAGGAATCAGAGTGGACTCCTTGGGCTTTACATAAAGCAGTGATTAGGGCAGGAAAGCCAAGCCTCAAGGAGTCATGCTGTGCTATAAGTGTAATCTGACTAGAAATGAAGGATCCAAGATTCATATCCATCTTATGTATGAGTGCATATACTAACTTGGCCCTATCTAAATTAATGTCAGAAGTATGAGAGGTGGGGGCCAAGTTAGAAAAAGAAAAGACACTCCAAGTTTGAGCAAGAGTAGTCAAATTTTTCCTTAAGATCTTCAAGGGTAGTCCATTTGAATTCAATTCAAATCCCTTTCCTGGGATACACAAACAGGCTGTTAACTCTTGCTGGTTTGGCCTTAACAACACAAGTCTTACATATGCTAGAAGACTTTCTCCTTCCTCTATAATTACTGGTGTTTCCAAAAAAGAGTTGAGGGCTGCTGAGTCAAATGGAATCCATTGCCTTCTAACCTTGACCTGTTTTGGCGACTTGTCTTCAGGATCATACACATTTGCATAAAACTCCCGTACTAGTGCCACATCAATACTTTCCTCTACCAAATTTTCT
This sequence comes from Glycine max, assembly GCF_000004515.6. Classification (NCBI taxonomy): domain Eukaryota; kingdom Viridiplantae; phylum Streptophyta; class Magnoliopsida; order Fabales; family Fabaceae; genus Glycine; species Glycine max. The sequence continues at coordinate 29,982,419 of NC_038255.2, forward strand.
ATCTTCTTATGCCAGTTCCTTCTGTTTAACTCCAGCTGAAATTCCTGAAATTCATTAAATGGCAACTGTACATTTCTTTCCGGAATAATCTTTCTGCCAAAGATGTTGTTTGTATAACGATCCCATGCTTCTGGGGATGAAAATTTGTGTCTATCATATCTAGTTTGAGAAGATGAAGAAGCAAGGGCTTTTCTTTTCTGAGATGCCATCTGCAAAATGTAAGACAAAACACACGAGATTAGCATAGGTTTATTCTCAAGAAAACAGAAAAATTAAATTGAAAATAGAGCTGGGCGCTTAGCGCAGCATGCTAACGCTTAGCGCGCCTTATGAAATTAACACAAGCGCTAAGCATTGCAAGCTGACACTTAGCTCGAAGACACAGAAAACACTTTTTTCTGCAGAATAGGCTTAGTGCACAGGGGCGCGTAGCCTAAGTCTACAATTTTTAGAAATAGTAGAGGACTGGGGCTTAGTGACGTATGCTGGCGCTTAGCTCAGCCTCAACAGAGAGACACTGAGGCTTAGCGCACAGGCACGGTTAGCCTTATTACAAAGGTTAAAGAAACAGAACCTAAGGGGCACTTAGCGCAGCAAACTGGGCTTAGCACCTGAACTACACTGGGTATCTCAGTATACCATTGACACTTAGCGCACAGATGCGCTTAGCGTCTGCATCATTTTGGTTCAACAACCAAGATGAACGCGCTTAGCACGACATGGTCCGCTTAGCGCGATCATCAAAAATCTGAAAAATTTTAACAGTGCGATGAACAGGCTAAGCGCAGTAGGCGCGCTTAACGCGTTCATCGCGTATCCCAAAAGATACTCTGGGGTTTTCACCCCTTTTTAACCACATTTCCCCTAATGGGCTTCTAAACTACCTAAGGTCCTAAAATACCTAACCCTAAAACTAAGTAAACTAACCTAACAACAATACTAACTAAGAAAACATAAATCCTCTATCCTAAGGTGTGAAGAATGAAATACAAAGCAAAAATGAAATCAAGAGACTTACTTGGATTGTGTAATGCAGAGTGTGAAGAAGCAAAGGATGCAGAGGGTCATATAAGCACACAATAGAAACAAAGAATGCTCAAGGATGAGAGAGTGCAGAGGTTTAGGTGCCAAGGTAGCAACCTAAGTGCCTCTGCCTTTACTTTTAATAGAAAACTAAAATTCGTATGGCGCGCTTAGTGCGCAGCTGCGCTTAGCGTGCCAACGTGACATTTGAGTTTAAAATACTAGCGCTTAGCCTAGCTTCGTGCTAAGCCCAACTTGAAGTTGTAACTTCCAGTAAGCATTTGGGGCTTAGAGCAGCAGCGGTGCTTAGCGCTTTCTGCAACACCAAAAATCTTTCTGCAGCATGCGCTTAGCCTGAGATGCGAGGCTTAGCATACATCAAGCTTCAACTTATAGTGAGTGATTCAGGCTTAGTGCCACTACCTGCACTAAGCGCACTTCCAATGACCTTAAAATAGAATGATGTTGGCGCTTAGCGCATCCTTTCCCATTAAGCCCAGCTTGAAAGCTCAACTTACAGAATGAATCTGGGGCTTAGCGTAGGATAGCGCACTTAGCACAGCTATAATAAATTTTCACAGAGAGGAAGTGGCGCTTAGCGCATCATCCGTGCTAAGCCCACTTGTCATACCCTAATTTCGTCCGGGGACCTTTGCTCGATGACGTGCGACCATTCTTTGGTCCTCGTGAGGTGCTTGGCACCCATCATTAGGCAATTTATGAAATTCCAGGACATGCCGAAAAACCAAAAAAATATTGATGCACAATCCGTAAGTTTCCGTGACACATCGGAAATCAAATGGAAGCATCGTTGCATAATTAAGTGAGGTTCCGTAACATTCCGTAAGTCAAAAAGGGGATGATTATGTAATCCGCAAGGTTCCGTAACATTACGGAAAGAAAACAAGTATCGTTACGAAATTCGTAAGTTTCCGTAACTTTACGAAAAAAGAATCACCAAAAAACAGCAGAGGGGGGTGTACTTAGTAAAAATGGGGGTGCAAATAGCACCCAGGCCCACTTGGGCCCTCCAGAAGATTCCTCCAGAAGGCGGTTGCTTCTGGAGGAAGCAACCCTGCTCGCCTGGGCGAGCTGAGCTCGCCTGGGCGAGCTGGGCGGCAACCACCTCCCCTATTTTGCTATAAATAGGGGAGGAAATGAAGAAGAAAGGGGTCCAGCCCCTTAGGCACTTCTCTCTCTTTCGAATTTGCTTGGAAAAATTGTTTCCGTGAAGAAAATCTAAGCCGAGGCGCTTCCGAAACATTTCCGTAACGTTTTCCGTGAGGAATCTCGCAAAGGTTTCAACCGTTCTTCGACGTTCTTCATTCGTTCTTCATCGTTCTTCGATCTTCAACGGGTAAGTACCTCGAACCAAGCTTTTCGATTCATTCTATGCACCCATAGAGGTCCACATTGTGTTTAGTGCATTTTTTCTTGTTTTGTTTACTTTTTATACCCCCTGTTGACGTGCTTAAGCCATTTTACTTAAGTCGTTTCTCGCTTAACTTAAAAATAAAATAAATTTCCACCGAACGTTTGAATTGTATTATCCATTAACTTTGGTTAAAATCAATTCCGACCGTTCGGTCGTGCCGTAACCACGTTGGAAATCAAAAAGAGGTAAAAAATAATATAATAATCAAAAAGACATCTTTTAGTAAAATAAAGCGGAAAATCAATTGGACATTTTCTCTTTGGGATTTCTCATTCTTAATCGAATTGATTAATAACTAAAGTGAAACTAAAGGCTAAAATCAATCCACCTAGCCAAGCTCGTCCACAAAAATAGGCTTTTGAAGTTCGTCATTTCATTTTCTCACTAAGTAAAATGGATCATTTTTAAGGTCCAACGCCTTAAAATGATCACCTCTTAAAATAAAAAAAGAATCACTTGATAAGCAAGAACTACGTAGGTCTGAGTTCCTCATTGAGGATACGTAGGAGCAAAAGTCCCGCTTTTGTCGACCACCCCAAGAGATCGTTAATGGTCCAAATGCCTTAACGTTTCTCTCATTTCAAAAACAAGAGATCGTTAATGGTCCAATGCCTTAACGTTTCTCTCCTTTCAAAATCAAAAGACCGTTTAATGGTCCAACACCTTAAATGACCTTTTGTTCAAATAAAAAACATATTTTGCAAAAAAGACAAAAAACAAACTTAAACCAAACACTTTGTTCCGAAAGAACTACGTAGGTCTGATTTCCTCATCACAAATTGAGGAATACGTAGGAGCAAAGGGAAACACCCTTGTCGACCACAAAAAAGAAAAATATAAAAAGGGTATAAAGGATATAAGAACATAAAAGGGAACATAAAAATCAAAGTCATGTTTGCACATTCGATTAAAGGCTGTCGTCCCTTGGGACGGACGTGTGGGGTGCTAATACCTTCCCCGTGCGTAAATACAACTCCCGAACCTTTCAACTTAAAAGTTCGTAGATCGCGTCTTTTCCGGTTTTTCCGACGTTTTCCTCAAATAAACGTTGGTGGCGACTCCGCGCGTATTCCTTTCGTGGAACACGCATCCCGTGAGTCACGCGTCGCCCTCCCGCCGAAGGGTAGGTTGCGACACCACTGCTTAAGGTGCAACTTACAGTGAAGATGTTGCGCTTAGCACAACGATGTGCGCTTAGTTGAACCATTCAGCCAATCAATCAGGGGTCTTTGCACTTAGCGCGAGCATGCTCGGCTTAGCGCGTGAAGAGATGGTGCTTAGCACAAGGTTTGCGCTTAGTGGATAAGCAATCTGAAAAATTTTTAAGTCATTTTCTGCTTATCTCTTCAGACATAATTTTAACAACCCTTTTTGTTCATTACTAAACAAGCTGAAATCAATCACAATCACAAGCAAGATGTCCTAACTACATGCAAGAAAAGTTGGGTTGCCTCCCAATAAGTGCTTCTTCAACGTCATTATCTTGACGCATCATCCTGTTATCCAGGATCCAATAATGTTCCCACTTCAAGGACCTTCTTCTCAGGACTTCTTTCCTCCATCACATGAACTTTAAAATAGACATTCCGGTCAGGTGGTTCTTTATCTTCATGAAATAGATCAAAGTTGATTTTCTGATCTTCTATGCCCATTTGCAACATCTTCTTTCCCATATCTACTACACAACTTGCAGTAGACATAAATGGGCAGCCAAGAATGAGAGGAATATCAACATCCTCTTCTATGTCTATCACAACAAAATCAGCTGGGAATATAAGGTGTTTCACCTTCACCAAAACATCTTCAATCACTCCATATGGTCTTGCGATGGAGCGATCAGCTAACTGGAGGTTCAAGCATGTAGGTATTATCTCTATCTCTCCAAGTCTCCGGCACATGGAGAGAGGCATTAAGTTGATACTAGCTTCCAAGTCTATGAGAGCTTTTCCTACAGCAACCTCACCAATGGAACACGATATTATGACAACTCCAAGATCTTTGTGCTTAGGTGAAAGAATGTGTTGAATCACAACACTACAATTGCCTTCCACCACAATTCTGTCACTGTGGATGTACCGGTTCTTCTTTGTCAGCATATCTTTTAAAAATTTGGCATAGAGTGGCATTTGTTGAAGTGCTTCTCTAAAGGGTAAATTAATTTCCAGTTTCTTGAAGATATCAAAAAATATGGCCAAATGTCTTTCTTTCTCTTTCCGAGAAGGTACCAAAGGATAAGGTACTTCCTTGCCTTCATTTGGAGCAGTATCCTTCTTCTTGTCAATGTTTGCCTCACTCTTGCCTTTCCTCATCTCATCAACAAAAACTTTCTCTTTTTTTTCATTTCATTTTTCAACTTTTTTTTTCTTTTTCTTTTTCTTCTTCTTTTATTCTTTCTTTTTCTTTTTCTTTTATTGGTGTCTCTTCTTCCTTATCATCTTCAGTCTCCTCATTAATTTCTTCAAGTTCTACAGAATCAAAAACAGATTCAAGTGCTGGCTTAGGTGCCAGCTATTGTTTATGTTCCTCCATCTTCTTTCCAGCTTCACTATCATCTCCTTGGATTGCCATTCTACTTCTAGTCATCACAGCTTTACATTCCTCCTTGGGATTTTTCTCTGTATTAGCTGTAAAACTTCTTGACGATCTATCTGCCAATTGCTTTGCAAGCTGTCCCACTTGGACCTCAAAATTCTTTATAGCAGACTCTATGCTCTTCTGATTGGACATAGAAACCTGCATAAACTAAGCTAAAGTCTCTTCCAGCTTCGTTGTGCGATCATAGAGACTAGGTCCTTGTTGTTGTGGCCTTGTGGATGGTCCACCTTGATCTCTATTGAACTGGTTTCCAGGGTGGTTCCTCCATTTTCCTTGCTGTTGATTATATTGTTCGCCATGTTGGAATCCAGAAAATCCTCCTACATTGAAATTGTTTCTGGGCTAATTTCCCATGTAATTGACTTCATGAGTGAGGTGTTCTTCAATAGGAATACAACATCCAGATTCATGAGCTCCCCCATAGATAGTACATCTTGCAACTTGCAAAACATAAGCATGTGAAGTATGTGCAGAATGAATTTGAGTTGGCAACTTACTTAGCGTTTCAGTCAAAGTTTCTAGTTGCTTAAACAACAATTTGTTTGTGCCAACAATGCATCTTGGGAGGTTAACTCCAATAAACTCTTTTTGGTAGGAATGTGAGATCTATCTCTCAAAATAGCAATGTCGCTTGCAGCCATATTTTCAATGAGATCCATTGCTTCTTCAAGGGTTTTCAATGCGGAAGCGTCTAATAGCTGTTTGGACTGCGATCTTAACCCATCTATAAAGATATTGAGTTGTATCGGTTCTGAGAATCCATGAGTGGGAGTCTTTCTCAATAAACCACGGAATCTTTCCAAGGCCTCACTCAAAGATTCATCAAGAAATTGGTGAAAAGAAGAGATGGCAGCTTTGCCTTCTGCAGTCTTAGACTCAGGGAAATATTTCTTCAAAAATTTCTCCATAATTTCATCCCATGTCTTAAGACTATTACCTTTGAATGAATGAAGCCACCTCTTGGCTTCTCCTAATAAAGAAAATAAAAACAAGCTCAGTCGTATTGCATCTTCAAGCACTCTAGCCAACCTAATAGTATTGTATATTTCTATGTAAGTGGGTAAGTGTGCATAAGGGTCTTCATTTGGTAATCCATGAAACAAATTATTCTGAATCAATTGAATCAATGATGGTGGATTAGTAATGGTTTGTGCTTGAACTTTTGGTTGTGCAATGCTCGTGAAAAATTGTGGCACATTAGAACTTGAATAATCTTCCAGAGTAACTCTTCTTGGCTCTTCAGCCATGATGTAGTATTCACTAGGATCTAAATGAGAATCTTCTGCAATAGGAAAACTAGAAGATGCCTCAAAAGATTGAGGTTCTTCCTCTGGAATTGCTGCTACCTCTAAGTCCGGCAAAACATTTCTAATTCTCTCTTGATTGCACCTTCTACAAGTAGCGTTAATCTCCAAATCAATGGGAATCAAAGCACCTGCAGAAGATCTTCCTTGCATACAAGAATAGTACAACAGTTATCCAGTTCAAAAGAACAGTGAAAGTACTAAACTACTATGTTAGTCAAAAGATTCAAATTTTTTTTTGAAAAAGTAAAATTAAAAAATGCTGCAAACTGAACTAAACTCTACTAACAGTTTAGCCAACTCTACCGTAGTTACTTTTTGTGCATTTATGTCTCAAGGAAATTTCAATGGGGGTTTACCGGAAAGCGCACTGAATCGTCAAGTACTTAAAATTAAAATGGATGAGTCCGAGTATTAAACACAGGGAACTAATGTTAGCCTGAATAAAGTTCAGAATCGAAGCATTGTTGAGAGAACATGTATAAGTGATAATTTCAAACAGAACTTAAACTAAACTTTATGCTAAAAACTATAAAATGCAAGGTAAATAAAATGATAGCAGTTGGTAGATATGTTGGGTCTTTCTAACAAACAAGTTGATGCATAGAAATATATTTCTCTAATCAATCATGCTCTTGTGTTCTATGTTGTAGCCTAAATTACTAAACCTTCGATCCCTCGTCAGGCTGAATATCCAAGCTTCGTGCGCAGATCCCTCATGTAAGACTACACTCGATTTAGACAGCCCTCTTAGGTTTAGACTAACTTAAACTGAGTTTCGTCCGCAGATCCCTCATGTAAGACTAGACTCAGCTCAAGTAGCTTACGGATGTTTAGCCTAATTTAGCCTAAGCTTCATCCGCAGATCCCTCATGTAAGACTAGGCCTAAACTAAACAACATTATTGTAACAACATAAATAAAACCAAAACTTAACCTGCAGATCCCTCATGAAAGGCTAAGTTTCAATCTTGCTTCAATCAAGTTCTAAGGCAACAGTACATTTCCCAATGCTAAAGTCACCTAATTGTGGACACAAATGGGTGATCAGACCAAAAGCATACAAACATTAAGCATTGAAGGAAGCATTGAACACAGAAAACATAATCAATTAGATATTAGGTATTTACATCAACTATTAATTAGAAATCCCCAACTAGGGTGGTTAGCTAGCCATTACAAAGAAACCCTAACAATAAATGTGATTAAAAGAAAAGAATGATAGTTCCTTACACAAGAAGGGGAATTCCTCCTCCTCTTCTCAGCATCCCGCACTCACTCTCTACTCAATAATCTCTCTCAAATGACAAAACCTAGGCTTCAATGCACAAGCTGCTCCTCTTTGTTGCTTCCAGGGCTCTTTTCCCGAAATAGGCACTGTGGCTGTTGTAGAATTCTATGCCTTGGGCATTGTCTACCCTAATTCTGCCCAAAACAGGCTTTATCTGAAATCACGACATTGCGCTTAGCGCTACCCTCGTGCTTAGCGCGAGTAAGTGAAATTGGGCTTAGCGCCAGTCTCGAGCTTAGCTTGGCTAAAGGCACCTGATGCGCTTAGCGCACTGACCTCGCGCTTATCGTGCGGCTTTGATGTTGATGCTCTGCTAGATTCTCCTTTGCGCTAAGTGCACTGAAGCTGCGCTTAGCGGTGGATAAGCGCTTAGCCCAACTACTGAGCTTAGCCTAACTGCTACTTTCTGCAATTCAAAACATAGCCTCTTTTTCACCTGGAAATGCACAGATTTCATCATTAAATTCAATGGAAATATTATAGAGACAGTGTTAACCATAAAAGAAGATTTATTTACAAAATTTACTCCAAAATAACCATAAATTGGGGAACTGTGCAGGCTTTGGAAAATGATTTCTATACCAAAGTTAGTCGTATAAAGCGACTAACACTCACATTCTTCACAGTGTATATTATCTTAAAGTTGTTCTTCTTACTCTCATCTGTGAACCATGTATCAAGTCTGTTGAGAGCAGCTTGAGAACACTCTCCTTGCTTCCTCTTAGAGGACTTGGCTTTCTTCTGAGCTTCGAAAGGGTTACTCGCCATCTTTAGAAGAGAAACAAAGGGTTTGACGACAGAAAATGTTAGGGTTCAAAAATGGTGATTGGAGGAGGTGTTGGTGTGACTTGTGAAGGGGTTAGGGTTGCCTTTTATAGAGAGATAGTGGCGTTCTGGTTGGCTGAGGTTGGTGGCAGGAGTAATGGAGGTTTGATGAGGTGAAGACGAAGAAATGTAATTGATTAAATGCAATAGACACGCAAGTAATCAATTAAAATGACATAGTAATTGATTAAAATGACACTCTTTTTCACTTAAAACCAAAAGGTGCTATAAGTAATCGATTAAAATGCAATTGTAATCGATTTAATATGGCAAAAAAAGTCCCCCTGAGGCCATGGTAATCAATTAAAACGTTAAATAATTCATTAAAACAGAACAAAATCCACACAAAACTTATACTTGAAGGCATGTAATCGCTTAAACAGATAGGTTATCGATTAAAACAAATAGTTTTAAACAAAAACACCTCAAACATGAAAATGGTAATCGATTAAAATAGAAGATTTTGAAAAACTTATCACACACTTAACACACAGTAATAGATTAAAACAATGAATAATTGATTAAAACAAAGAGAAATAACAAAATCAAGAAGAAAAGCATGTAATTTTCTTAAAAACAAGTGAGTAAACACACACGTCAACAAACTAAGACATATCAAGAAAGATCAAGAGATATGGATTGCAATATGCAATATATAATATGCACTAAACAAAATGTCATTCTATGCTAGAACCATTTAATGAAGAAGAAACTATCTCTAGCAAGTGGTTTAGTGAATATGTCTGCTAGTTGATGCTCACTATCTATGAACTCAATGCAGCAATCACCTTTTAAAGCATGATCTCTAAGAAAATGATGCCTTATTTCTATGTGTTTTGTCCTAGAATGCATGACGGGATTTTTAGTTAGATTGATTGCACTTGTGTTGTCTCATTTTAGAGGAATGTGATCAAGGTTTATTCCAAAGTCTTCTAGTTGTTGCTTCATCCAGAGACTTTGAGCACAACAACATCCAACTGCAATATACTCAGCTTATGTAGTGGAAAGTGCTACACAAGCTTGTTTCTTGCAATTCCAAGATACAAGAGAGCTTCCTAATAGGTGGCATGTCCCACTTGTGATTTTTCTATCTAATTTTCAACCTGCAAAGTCAGAATCGGAAAAGCCTGTAAGATTTAAGGAGGTACCTTTGGGATACTACAAACCTACATTGGTTGTGCCCTTAAGGTACTTAATGATCCTTTTGACAACGGTTAAGTGAGATCCCTTAGTATTAGCTTGATACCTTGCACACAAGCAAACACTAAGCATGATATCTGGTCTATTAGCATTTAAGTTGAGAAGTGATCCAATCATACCTCTATATCTTGACTGATCCACTGATTTACCTTTCTCATCTAAGTCAAGGTAAGTTAAAGTTTCCATTGGAGTAGATTCTTCTTTGCATTTTTCCATACCAAATTTCTTAATTTGTTTTGTACATTACTTGGTTTGACTTAGGAAGGTTCCATGTTTCATTTGCTTAACTTGGAGTCCAAGGAAGAAGTTCAACTCTTCCATCATAGACATCTGAAATTCTTTCTACATACAACTGGAAAATTTCTTACACAAAATTTCATTAGTAGCACCAAATATAATATCATCAACATATATTTGAACAATTAACAACTCACTATTTACTTTGTTAATAAACAATGTTTTGTCAACTTGGCCTCTGGTGAAAGATTGTTCAATTAGAAAGCTTCTCAATCTATCATACCATGACCTTGGTGCTTGTTTCAAACCATACAGAGACTTTTCCAGTCTATATACATGGTTAGGATGTTCATAGTCCACAAAACCTAGTGGTTGATTTACATACACTTCTTCAATGAGACCATTGAGGAAGGCGCTCTTGACATCCATCTGAAAAAGTTTGAAATCCATGATACATGCAAATGCGAGCAGCAGTCTTATGGCTTCTAACCTTGAAATTGGATCATAGGTTTCATCATAGTCGATTCCTTCTTCTTGGTTGTAAACTTTTGCAACCAATCTTGCTTTATTTCTTACTCTGGAGCTAGATTCATCAAGTTTATTTCGAAACACCCATTTGGTTCCGATTGACTTGTGAGAGGTACGTTTAGGAACTAAGTCCCACACTTCATTTCTCTTAAATTGATTTAGCTCTTCATGCATTACCATCAACCAATGTTCATCACACAAAGCTTCATCAATGTTTCCTAGTTCAACTTGAGAAACAAAAGCCATGTTGTTCAAGGAGAGTTACTTTTGACTTCTCCATTCACGAGGAAATTCTTTAGGCGTTGTAGTTGAGATCTCTTTGCTTTGTTCAAGTTCTTCAGACTTGATGTCATCTTCAAGAGCATAATCCTTTTCTTGAAAACCTGCATCTTCTTCTTCTAAAGAATTAAACAATATAGTTAGTTTCATCACATACTACATGAACAGTTTCTTCCACACTTAGAGTTCTCCTATTTAATACTCTATATGCTTTACTATGAAATGAATAACCAAGAAAAATAGCCTCATTGGCCTTCTGCATCAAATTTTCCAAGATAGTCTTTACCATTATTCAAAACAAAACATTTGCAACCAAAAACTCTCAAGTGAGATATATTTAGTTTTCTTCCTTTATACAATTCATAAGGAGTTTTCTTTAAAATAGGTCTAATAAGTACTCTATTCAAAGTGTAGCAAATAATATGTACATCGTCATCCCAAAAGTACCTAGGTAACTTTATTTCATTTACAAAGGTTCTTGCACCTTCTTCAAGGGATTTATTTTTCCTCTCCACAACCCCATTCTGTTGATGTGTTGTTGGGGTAGAAAAGTTGTGGTGAATTCCATTTTCTTCATAGAAGTTTTCAAAAGACTCATTTTGAAATTCACCTCCATGATCACTTCTATGTGAAACAATGTTGAGACCTTTTTCATTTTGAATCACCTAGGCAAGTTTGTGAAAAGCTTCATTTTTGGTTTTCAAAAAAAAAAAAAAAAGTCCATGTGAACCTTGAGTAATCATCTACTATAACTAAGCCATAGTAATTACCACCCAAGCTCATAGTTCTAGAGGGGCCAAATAAATCAATGTGAAGAAGTTCGAGGGATTTTGAAGTAGAAACAACATTTTTACTTTGAAAAGTGTTTTTAACTTCCTTCCCTTTTTTACAAACTTCACACAATTTATTTTTCTCAAACTTGAGTTTTGGAAGACCAATTAATAAATCTTTCCTAAATAGATGATTGAGATGATGCATGTTTATGTGTGCAATCCTACGATGCAACAACCAAGAATCATCTATGTTATTTACCAAACAACTCAGCTCATGAAATGATGCATGGTCAATGTTTAACATATAGATATTACCTATCCTTTTGCCAATATGGACAACCTCACTAATAAGACAACAATTCTTGTTGAATTCAATTTTAAAGCCTTTGTCACATAGTTGACTAATGCTCAAGAGGTTACGCTTTAGTCCATCAACAATTAGAACATTCTTTATCTGTGTTTCGTACTGATTTCCAATATTTCCTTCTCCCATAATTTTCCCTTTATTGTTGTCTCTAAAAGTGACATATCCTTCTTCTTTTGACACAAAATCCGTGAGTTTGGACTTGTCACCCGTCATCTGCCTAGAGCAGCCACTATCCAAGTACCATAGTGAGTCCCTTGCTTTAAGCCACACCTACAAGACAAAATCAATTAGAGAGAGGTGATACCCAATTTAAGTTGGGTCAAATGAGGTTAATCTTCACAAATAATTTTTTTGGAATCCAGATACATTTGCCTCTAGGAACATAAAATTTATATGATGCATGACCTCTTTACATGTGTCGCAACATGCCCTTTTGCGGGTGGGCGACGCGTGACTCGCGGGATGCGTGTTCCATGAAAGGAATACGCGCGGAGTCGCCACCAACGTTTATTTGAGGAAAACGTCGGAAAAACCGAAGGAAAACCGGTCAAAAAGAAATTTCTAAGTTCAGGAGTTGTATTTACGCTTGAGGAAGGTATTAGCACCTCTCACGTTTGTCTCGAAGGACAACAGCCTTTAATCGGATGTGCAAACATGACTTTGATTTTTTTATGTTCCCTTTTATGTCTTTATACCCTTTATATTTTTTTCTTTTTTTTTTTTTGTGGTCGACAAGGGTGTTCCCCTTTGCTCCTACGTATTCCTCAATTTATGATGGGAAAATCAGACCTACGTAGTTCTTGCTTATGCGTGAATCAAGTGATTCTTTTTTTACTTGAAAGGTGATCATTTTAAGGCGTTGGACCTTGAAAAATGATCCATTTTACTTGGTAAGAAACAGAAATGGTAAACTTTCAAAATCCTATTTTTGTGGACGAGCTTGACTAGGCGAGTCGATTTTAGCCTTAGTTTCACTTTAGTTATTAGTCAATTCAATTAAGAATGAGAAATCCCAAAGAGAAAACGTCCGATTGATTTTACGCTTTATTTTACTAAAAGGTATTTTTTATTATTATATTATTATTTACCTCTTTTTTTTTATTTCCAACTTGGTTGCGGCACGACCGATCGGTCGGAATTCTTTTCAACCAAAGTTAACGGATAATACAATTCAAACGATCGGTGGAAATTTATTTTATTTTTAGGTTAAGCGAGAAATGACTTAAATAAAATGGCTTAAGCACGTCAAAAGGGGGTATAAAAAGTAAATGAAACGAGAATAAAAATACATGAAACCAAATGTGGACCACCACGGGTACATAGAATGAATTGAAAAGCTTGGTTTGAGGTACTTACCCGTTGAAGACTGAAGAACGATGAAGAACGAATGAAGAACGTCGAAGAACGGTCGAAAACCTTCGCGACATTCCTCACGGAAACGTTACGGAAGCGCCTCGGCTTGGATTTTCTTCACGGAAACAATTTTTCTAAGCAAATTCGAAAGAGAAAGAAGTGCCTAAGGGGCTGAACCCTTTTCCACTTCACTTATCCCCCTATTTATAGGAAATTGGGGGGAGAAGCTTGCCACCCAGCTCGCCCAGGCGAGCAGGGTTGCTTCCTCTAGAAGCAACAGTCTTCTGGAGGGCCCAAGTGGGCCTGGTTGCTATTTGCACCCCCATTTTTACTAAGTACACCCCCTGCCTTTTTTTGGTGATTCTTTTTTCGTAAAGTTATGGAAACTTACGAATTTCGTAACGATACTTGTTTTCTTTCCGTAATGTTACGGAACCTTGCGGATCACATAATCATCCCCTTTTTGACTTATGGAATGTTACCGAACCTCACTAATTGTGCAACGATGCTTCCATTTGATCTCCGGTGTGTCACGGAACCTTACGGATTGTGCATCAATATTTTCTTTTGATTTCCGGCATGTCCCGAAATTTCACAAATTGCCTAATGATGGGTGCCAAGCACCTCACAAGGACCAAACAAAAGTTGCATGTCATCAAGCAAAGGTCCCCAGACGAAATTAGGGTATGACAGTTGCCCCTCTTTACTTGTCTTTTATTGGAGATAAAAGGGAAGTAAAGATAAGACACTAATTTCGTTCCTCTCGGTTGACGAGAGTCGCGGGTGACCATAAAATACCTCCGCATGCAAATGACTTGTTGTCCCCGAGGGAACAAAAGGTGCAGAAGACGATGTCAGTCTCTGCATGCTATCAAGCGTTCTGTCTTACAGATAGCAAAAGAATGTTTATACGGATAATCACTCGGGTATTTCCGCCCGTCAGCGTGACTCAAATGTCAGTATGACAGATCTTGTGAGCGCGGAAGATGACGTAAATCTCCGCGTGTCAACGGGCTTGTCGGCCGCGAATGACGAAGGGCGCAGAATGACCATAATTTGTCTCTGCGTGCCATCGGACACAACTGTGTCTGAATGGCAAAAAGGTGTGCGGAATGACCATAATTTGTCTCCGCATGTCATCGGGCCCGCCGCCTCTAGATGACAAAAGGGCGCAGAATGACCATAATTTGTCTCTGCGTGCCATCGGACACAATTGTGTCTGAATGGCAAAAAGGTGTGCGGAATGACCATAATTTGTCTCCGCATGTCATCGGGCCCGCCGCCTCTGGATGACAAAAGGGCGCAGAATGACCATAATTTGTCTCTGCGTGCCATCGGACACAACTGTGTTTGAATGGCAAAAGGGTGTGCGGAATGACCATAATTTGTCTCCGCATGTCATCGGGCCCGCCGCCTCTGGATGACAAAAGGGCGCAGAATGACCATAATTTGTCTCTGCGTGCCATCGGACACAACTGTGTCTGAATGGCAAAAAGGTGTGCGGAATGACCATAATTTGTCTCCGCATGTCATCGGGCCCGCCGCCTCTGGATGACAAAAGGGCGCAGAATGACCATAATTTGTCTCTGCGTGCCATCGGACACAACTGTGTTTGAATGGCAAAAGGGTGTGCGGAATGACCATAATTTGTCTCCGCATGTCATCAGGCCCGCCGCCTCTGGATGACAAAAGGGCGCAGAATGACCATAATTTGTCTCTGTGTGCCATCTGACACAACTGTGTCTGAATGGCAAAAGGGTGTGCGGAATGACCATAATTTGTCTCCGCATGTCACATGACCTCAGGGTTAGTATGACAGAGATTGTGGGGTGGCCGAAAAAAGCAAGGCTCTTGCTCCTACGTATCCTCAATGAAGAACTCAGACCTACGTAGTTCTAGATAACTTGTGAGACTTGGAAAAGTCTCGGTGTTTTCTCCACTAAAATGCAAACATGCTTTAGTAAAGAGACAAATATTCCAACTGTTTAGAGCAGCATATGCTTTTTGAGTGAAAAACAATGCGTCTACCGGGGAAGGAGAGTATGCTGATGAAACCTCCCCATAACCATAAATGAGATTTTGGATGTTAGCATTTCATTTCTAAATGACCATTCAGAGGAAACACTGGGTTCGACAAAAATAGAAGAAATCCACTCAAAGTGTATCAATCTCGCACAGGTAAGTGTTTTATCCTAATTCCGAACCATAGATATGTCATGACTTGATTTTACACATCATTTCCTATCAAATCAAAGATTACATGCGTGATCATGGATCAATAGGACTTCCCTTGGGAATGGGTTCTTTTGGTGGGTTTTTCGGCTTTTGTGTGTTTTTGGCCTTTTCCTTTTCTGTTTTTGTTTTGCGCGAGGCGAACAAGTCACCGATGCACAAGATTTTGGTTGGTAATCAAAGGGAGAAGACCACTTTAGGTCATGGTTTCCTTTCCTTCCTTTTGTTCATTTGGTGACAATTCTGTATTGTTCAGATATTGTTTGGTCAAAAGATCTTTCTGCATATTTCTTCTGCTTCTTTGATCAGAAACTTTCTTTCCTTCCTTTTACTTTCTCCCATTCTTTGGTTGGGAATTTTCTTTCTTTTCTTTTCGCTTTCTCCCACTCTTTGATTGGGAATTTCCTTTCCTCTTTTTTTCTTTGATTGGAAATTTTCCTTCTTTTCTTTTTTTGCTTCCGAGGGTAAGGATTGACATTCTCACCCTGGGTCAAGGTTTATGGTGAGTCAGGATTTTGGCTCAAGACTTGTAGAATGGCTAGACACGATACATGTCAGGGTTTGGTTTGGTTCAAGGATAAAAGGGATGCCCCACATTATTTCCACGACACATGCAAAAATGATGATTTGGAAACTTTATGCAAAACTGGTCATGCATGCACCTATGTGGACACTCAAGTGTCAAATTTTTATGGTCATGTGATGCTAGGGCTCAGGATTCATTTCCTTTATTTTAGTCAACCCAATGTTTCCAAAACATGTTCTTTTATCCATTTGTGCATTCATCCGAGTCCATTTTGGGCGTCCGGGGAAATTTCACAGCGTTCACCCTTCGGGTGTATACACATTTTTCAAAAACTAGCTATGATCGGCGAATTTTCTTTCAAAGAAGAGTTGGAAGTCATCTCTTTTCGAAAGCATGTTGGTTTTTTATCTTCTATTTTCCTTCTTTTTCTCCTTACTTGCTCTCTCTTTCCTTTTCTTTTTATTATTTTTATCATGATTTTTGTTTGTTTTATTTTTTTGAACGATGTTCCTAAACGAAAAACTCTACACGGTTCCAGAATTTCAAACATCATTGATAATAACGACATAAACACTAAGGCAACAATCCAAACAAAAATGTATGCGCTGTACAAATGACAATCGAAACAACAAAAACAAACATTAGTCTCTCAAGTCAAAAAAATAACATAACATAAAAATGATAAAAGAAATATGAAAGAAAACATGAATCTGGGGATCTCCCAGTCATGTAGCTCCACTCCCTCCCAAGAAGTCAAGCAAATCGGTCATCTCCTCGTCCTCGTGGGCCTCCTCTCCATCGCCGGGAGCCTCTGGGGGCGCCTCTCCTGCTTGGGCCTCGGGCCAATCCCCGGGCCATGCGACCTCTGCCCTGAACTGGTCTGGAGTAGGGCATGAAAAAGAAGCGAAGCCCTGGCTCTGCATGCTGAGGCTCAGCTGGTACAAACAATCATGGGTCTGTACATGTCCCCGGTGGTTGGCCGCCTGCTGGCGAACCAAATGCCGTAAATACCGCTCCATGTCAAATGACCCAGCCTGGCCAGCCTGATGAGGTGGTGGTGGCGCGCCTGCGGCCTGTGGAGCATCACCCTGAGCTTGTCTCTGGGTACAGTACTTCTCAATAAAAGCCCGGGTGATGGGCGGCCGAATCACCATGGTAGGTGCAACGGGGACTCCAAACGACTGGCAGAGTCCTGTGATCAGTGCGGGAAATCCCAGGGCCCTGTTGGACTTATCTGGATCCAAAGGGTGCCTGGTAGGCGCCATACCTGCAAAAATATAGATGGCATCAGCGATTAACTGAGCCACATGGATGCTCATCCGCGTCAGGATGGCGTACACCAGCTGACACTTCGGCAGGGGGAGGTCGGAATTATGATTGGTGGGCAGGATGTTGCTGAGCAGCAAAGTCATCCATATCTGAGTCAGGGTGGTCATATTGGTGCGCATGATCCGCACCCGTCTTCCGGCAGCAGTCCGGGCAAAATCTTGCCCCGGTATACATAGCAACTTGGCGATGGCCTCCTCATCGAACCCATCAGACCGGTTCCTCCTCTGGCCATACTCGCACTCCTGGCCCTCTTCCAACACTAACGGATATCCCAGGAGCTGGCCGATAGCATCTGCATCAAACGGGATCCATTGACCCCTCACCCAGGACCTCATGTCACGCACCCCCTCCTCTGTTGGCCAAGCATTGGCATAAAATTCGAGGACTATTTCTGGATCGAACTTGGCCATGGGGGTAACCAGTGATGCCCACCGCCGGCGACCTATTTCTTCCTGGAAATCGGTATACTCATCGTCCCTGAGCTGGATGCGTCGCTCCCGGAGAAATGACTATCCCTTGATGGCCTCGAAGCGCTGCTGGTGTACAGCGCTCCGAAAGCGGTGACTGTCATACTCAGGAGTGGAACTAGTTCCTTCGGCCGCCTTATCCTTCCTGGATCTCTTTGAGGCAAGTTTCCTCGAGGCCATTTTGGGCTGCCTTGCAGCGACGTCCTCTGCTTGTCCAACGCCGGGAAGAGACGACGATCGGTCAGTCATGACCCTATCCTCTATTTGCGTCCGTTCCTAAGTACCCGTAAGTAGGAAACAAACAATGTGTGGCCAATCATGACCGGGTTATTGTCTTACCTTGATTGGTTTTCTGCTGCTTTAACTTCGTCTCTACCCCAAAAGGTAGCTCGAGACGATCCTGCCCCTGTTTTACAACAATATGCATGTGTATGCGTATGCATGAATGTTTTCAAACGTAGCAAATTTTAGTGAAAGTTGGTTTAGGCTCAATTTTAATTAAGCGCTTGGGGCATCCCATGAACTGAGCAGAAGGGCTCAGGTGATCAAAAATTAACGCAAGGTTTGAAACCAACGTGAGGACTAAAACCTCGAATCCACGTTCATTTCTTTAAAAGATTGTAACGAGAGATACAATAGACAGGGAATCCCTGGGGGAAATCCAGAAAACACATAAAGATAAAGAACATGCAGCGACATCCTTAATTGCCCCAGATTCAAGCATAATATCGCTTGACGACATCAGTATTCACGGGTGAAGGTAGCTCTTTGCCATCCATGTTGGTAAGCACCAGGGCTCCTCCGGAAAAAGTCCTCTTCACAACAAAAGGCCCTTCGTAGTTTGGGGCCCATTTTCCTCGATCGTCCTTGACAGCATGGGACATTTTCTTTAGCACAAGGTCTCCCTCATGGAACTTGCACAAGCGTACCTTCTTGTCGAATGCACTCTTCATTCTTTGCTGGTACAAGCGCCCATGACTCATGGCCGTTACGCGCTTACCCTCAATGAGGTTGAGCTGGTCATAGCGCGTTTGAGCCCACTCTGATTCCTTTAATCCGGATTCCGCCAAGATCCTTAATGACGGGACTTCTACCTCAAACGGTAACACAGCCTCCATCCCATATACCAATGAGAACGGTGTTGCCCCAGTTGACGTTCGCACTGAAGTTCGGTAACCGTGTAACGCGAATGAGAGCATCTCGTGCCAATCTCTGTATGACACGGTCATCTTTTGGATAATCTTTTTGATATTTTTATTGGTCGCTTCCACGGCTCCATTCATCTTTGGCCGGTAGGGCGTGGAATTGTGATGCTGGATTTTAAACTCCTCGCACATTTCCCCCATCATATTGTTATTCAGGTTGGTGCCGTTGTCCGTGATAATCTTCTTTGGCAAACCATATCGGCAGATGATCTCTTTCTTAATGAACCTGACCACCACACCCTTCGTGACATTGGTATAGGAGGCCGCCTCGACCCACTTGGTAAAATAATCTATCGCTACGAGGATGAAGCGATGATCATTCGAGGCCTTGGGCTCAATGGCCCCAATGACATCTATCCCCCACATGGAGAAAGGCCAAGGGGCGGACATGACATTCAGAGGATGCGGCGGAGCATTGACATTGTCTGCGAACGCTTGACATTTGTGGCATTTCCTTACATGGACACAACAATCACTTTCCATGGTAAGCCAGTAATAACATGCTCTTAGGATCTTTCTAGCCATAGCATGCCCGTTGGCGTGCGTTCCAAACGAGCCCTCATGGACTTCCTCGATCATGTGATTCGCCTCCTTGGCATCCACGCACCGCAGGAGCGTCATGTCGTGGTTTCTCTTATACAGTATGCTTCCACTCATGAAGAAACCGGCCGCCAATCTTCTCAATGTCCTCTTATCATTGTCGGCAATCTCTGACGGGTATTCTTTGCTTACGACATATCGCTTGATGTCAAAATACCAAGGCTTACCGTCCCGTTCCTCTTCTACTTGGCAACAATGCGCGAGTTTGCCACGACACCAAAATTCAATGTATGGTAGGTCTCCGTGCGGCGTTAGCTGGAACATAGACGCCAAAGTAGCAAGCGCATCCGCCATTTGATTTTCCTCGCGGGGAACATGATGGAAGGAGATCTCATCAAAGGTTTTAGCCAATTCCTTGATATAGGCTTTGTAAGGTATCAGCTTGGGATCTCTAGTTTCCCATTCCCCTCTCAGCTGATGGATTACCAATGCTGAGTCGCCGTACACCTTGAGTAGTTTGACATTGGAGTCAATCACTGCCTGGACGGCCAGGGCACATGCTTCATATTCGGCCATGTTGTTGGTGCAGTCGAATCCTAGCCTGGCTGTGAAAGGCATGCATTGATTGTCCGGAGAGACCAATACTGCTCCAACGCCATGGCCTAGAACATTCGACGCTCCGTCAAACCATACGGTCCATTTGTCCCGATCTTCGTCCAATTTTTCCTCAAACAAGGCCATGATGTCCTCATCCGGGAATTCGGGATGCATGGGCTGATAGTCGTTAAGAGGCTGCTGAGCCAAATAATCTGCTAAGGCGCTTCCTTTTATCGCCTTTTGGGTGACGTAAACTATATCAAACTCGGATAGCAGGACTTGCCACCGGGCAATTCGTCCCGTGAGAGCTGGCTTTTCAAAGATGTACTTAACCAAGTCCATCTTGGATATCAACCAGGTAGTATGGCTCAGCATGTACTGCCTTAGGCGATGGGATGCCCATACTAAAGCACAACACGTTCTTTCGAGCAAGGAGTAATTCATTTCACAGGTCGTGAACTTCTTACTTAGGTAGTAAACAACGCGCTCTTTCTTTCCGGGTTCGTCATGTTTCCCCAGCATACACCCCATTGACTCGTCCAAGATTGTCATGTACAAGATAAGAGGCCTTCCAGGTACTGGTGGCATAAGCACAGGGGGATTCATAAGACACTTCTTGATCCTTCCAAAAGCCTCTTGGCAACCCTCATTCCAGCGATCAGTTTGGTTTTTGCGTAAGAGCTTGAACAACGGCTCACAAATGGCAGTGAGCTGCGATATGAATCTGACAATATAATTCAAGCGTCCCAGGAAACCTCGGACTTGCCTCTTTGTACGGGGTTCCGGCATCTCAAGGATAGCCTTCACCTTTTCGGGGTCTACCTCTATCCCTTTCTGTCTTACAATGAAACCAAGCAATTTCCCTGATTTGACCCCAAAGGTACACTTGGCGGGGTTCAACCTTAATTGATATTTCTTAAGCCTTTCGAACAACTTCCGCAGGTTGACAAGGTGTTCTTCCTCGGATTTAGATTTGGCAATTATGTCGTCCACGTAGACCTCGATCTCTTGGTGCATCATATCATGGAACAAAGCTACCATGGCCCGTTGATAAGTTGCCCCGACATTCTTGAGTCCAAAGGACATCACCTTGTAACAGAATGTTCCCCACAGGGTGACGAAGGTAGTCTTTTCCATATCCTCTGGCGCCATCTTTATCTGATTGTAACCGGAGAAACCGTCCATGAAGGAAAATAAAGCGAAATTGGTCGTATTATCTACGAGGATATCGATGTGTGGCAAAGGAAAATTGTCCTTGGGACTGGCCCGATTCAGGTCCCGATAATCCACACACATTCGTACTTTCCCATCCTTCTTAGGGACCGGTACAATGTTGGCAACCCATTCTGGGTACCGAGCGACGGCCAGAAAACCAGCGTCAAATTGCTTCTTCACTTCTTCTTTTATCTTCAAAGATGTTTCGGGCTTCATCCTTCTCAATTTCTGCTTTACCGAGGAACACTCGGGATTTAGAGGTAATCGGTGCTGTACAATGTCAGAACTCAAACCGGGCATATCTTGGTATGACCAAGCAAAGATGTCTTGGTAGTCTCTTAGCAGGATTATTAATTCTTCACCGATAGGTGCGGTAATACCTGTGCCTATCTTTACTTCCCTTTTTCCACTGCCAATTCCCAAGTCTACTAGTTCTGTTTTTTCTTGATGAGGCCCCATTTCTTGGTCCTCATGGGCGACTATCCTTTCTAATTCTGGGGGAAGTCTCACATCCTCGTTCCCTTCATCTTCCGTTTGATTCGTTTCTTGCTCGAAGTTGATAGGCGGGTCCCAGGTATTAGTACCTTCGGGGGACTCGTCATCGGATCTGCCGTTTCAGAAATAAAGAAGTAAACATGCAAATGGATGAGAATGGGTAGAGACGTAGGAACAGATGAAGAAAGATCCTTGTATTATAAATTCAAAAACAAAAGATACAAAGCCTTAACAAAAGAAAAACTCTAAAGCCTAGGCCCAACTATAGAGCTTTTAAAACCGTAAAGGTTTACATTATGCTCGTTGCGCAAATGTCGGGGCGTTCCTCCACTCGCCAATTTCCCAGCTGGAAATCAGGAGGGCATGGTCGTACCAAATCCAATGTACTCGGAACATCATCTTCGTATTGTCATACCCTAATTTCGTCCGGGGACCTTTGCTCGATGACGTGCGACCATTCTTTGGTCCTCGTGAGGTGCTTGGCACCCATCATTAGGCAATTTGTGAAATTCCAGGACATGCCGAAAAACCAAAAAAATATTGATGCACAATCCGTAAGTTTCCGTGACACACCGGAAATCAAATGGAAGCATCATTGCATAATTAAGTGAGGTTCCGTAACATTCCGTAAGTCAAAAAGGGGATGATTATGTAATCCGCAAGGTTCCGTAACATTACGGAAAGAAAACAAGTATCGTTACGAAATTCGTAAGTTTCCGTAACTTTACGAAAAAAGAATCACCAAAAAACAGCAGAGGGGGGTGTACTTAGTAAAAATGGGGGTGCAAATAGCACCCAGGCCCACTTGGGCCCTCCAGAAGATTCCTCCAGAAGGCGGTTGCTTCTGGAGGAAGCAACCCTGCTCGCCTGGGCGAGCTGAGCTCGCCTGGGCGAGCTGGGCGGCAACCACCTCCCCTATTTTGCTATAAATAGGGGAGGAAAGCAAGAAGGAAGGGGTCCAGCCCCTTAGGCACTTCTCTCTCTTTCGAATTTGCTTGGAAAAATTGTTTCCGTGAAGAAAATCTAAGCCGAGGCGCTTCCGAAACGTTTCCGTAACGTTTTCCGTGAGGAATCTCGCAAAGGTTTCAACCGTTCTTCGACGTTCTTCATTCGTTCTTCATCGTTCTTCGATCTTCAACGGGTAAGTACCTCGAACCAAGCTTCTCGATTCATTCTATGTACCCGTAGTGGTCCACATTGTGTTTCGTGCATTTTTATTCTCGTTTTGTTTACTTTTTATACCCCCTGTTGACGTGCTTAAGCCATTTTACTTAAGTCATTTCTCGCTTAACTTAAAAGTAAAATAAATTTCCACCGAACGTTTGAATTATATTATCCGTTAACTTCGGTTAAAATAAATTCCGACCGTTCGGTCGTGCCGTAACCACGTTGGAAATCAAAAAGAGGTAAAAAATAATATAATAATCAAAAAGACATCTTTTAGTAAAATAAAGCGGAAAATCAAGTGGACGTTTTCTCTTTGGGATTTCTCATTCTTAATCGAATTGATTAATAACTAAAGTGAAACTAAAGGCTAAAATCAATTCGCCTAGTCAAGCTCGTCCATAAAAAATAGGCTTTTGAAGTTTGTCATTTCAATTTCTCACTAAGTAAAATGGATCATTTTTTAAGGTCCAACGCCTTAAAATGATCACCACTTAAGTAAAAAAGAATCACTTAATAAGAAAGAACTACGTAGGTCTGAGTTCCTCATTGAGGATACGTAGGAGCAAAAGCCCCGCTTTTGTCGACCACCCCAAGAGATCGTTAATGGTCCAATGCCTTAACGTTTCTCTCCTTTCAAAAAACAAGAGATCGTTAATGGTCCAAAGCCTTAACGTTTCTCCCCTTTCAAAATCAAAAGACCGTTTAATGGTCCAACACCTTAAATGACCTTTTGTTCAATAAAAACATATTTTGCAAAAAGACAAAAACAAACTTAACCAAACACTTTGTTCCGAAAGAACTACGTAGGTCTGATTTTCTCATCCCAAATTGAGGAATACGTAGGAGCAAAGGGAAACACCCTTGTCGACCACAAAAAAGAAAAAATATAAAAAGGGTATAAAGGATATAAAGAACATAAAAGGGAACATAAAAATCAAAGTCATGTTTGCACATTCGATTAAAGGCTGCCGTCCCTTGGGACGGACGTGTGGGGTGCTAATACCTTCCCCGTGCGTAAATACGACTCCCGAACCTTTCACTAAAAAGTTCGTAGATCACGTCTTTTCCGGTTTTTCCGACGTTTTCCTCAAATAAACGTTGGTGGCGACTCCGCGCGTATTCCTTTCGTGGAACACGCATCCCGCGAGTCATGCGTCGCCCTCCCGCCGAAGGGTAGGTTGCGACAGTTGGCGACTCCACTGGGGACTTTTTTTAGAGAGTTAGGCCATTTAATCTTGTGCAATGTTTTATCATGACTTTCTCCTTTGTTGGTTTCCCTTTATTTGTCTTATGTTCTTGTGTATATAAACTATTTGTTGCTTTTAGTGAGTTTTAGAATGTATGCATGAGGTAAATATTTATTCATTTGATGCACACAAACACTAACACTATTTGCACACACTGTGAGTGAAAAAGGGCCCTATACCCGGGTTCATGGGAACATAAGGAGTGGAGGTGAATCTGTGATCATGCTAGGTCTCCGACTTGCTTGATTACAGTGAACCCTCATCTAGAGTTTTTCTCTTTGAAAACGTATTGTTGCTAGTAGTCCCTACTGCTGCAGTATGTTCTTCAAAGGGGATGATACCTCTAGAAACCATCAAGAGAGATATGACTACCTTGGGGATTATTGCTAAAAGCCTAGTTAGTTCTCTCCCTTATAGGTCCCTTAAATAGGGGCACGAAGCAAACACGCTGCGTGCCATTTTTCACACTGCCATGCATGAGTATCATATACCCTTTTGCTTATGTTCAGTAAATATTGTCATACTGTGTACATTCCCGCATTGTGTCTTTTGCATAGGCATTGCATATGGGTTCTGTCTTGATCCCTACTGTAAACAAACCAACGGAGGGTCCGTGTCGCCTTCTTAAAAACGTGCGTTGGGGCATTTTGCTACCCCTAGACGTCGTATCTAAGAAGGGGACAAATTCCCCGGACCCCCGTATTCGTAAATTGCATCTGTGTCATATGCATTTCTTCATGCATTCATCCATCCCACCCATGAGATATCGGAGTTTTGATTTGCACCAGCTTTTGTCTCACTTTAGTAAGCATGGGAACAAATCAAACCGGCAAGAGGTTCTACCAAGTCAAGGTCAAAAGCCCAGATACCACCAGCATCAAGGAATTAGGGCGGTTGATGGAACCCCTCCAAATGCAAGCCTTCCGCAAGACTTACGGAAAGATCTTAGAGTTGACCATAGCAGAGGTGTCCATAGAAGCCATTGCATCACTTACCCAATACTACGACCAGCCTTTGAGGTGCTTCACATTCGGGGACTTCCAATTAGTACCAACCATTGAAGAATTTGAGGAAATTCTAGGATGTCCTCTCGGGGGAAGAAAACCATATCTTTCCTCCGGGTGTCTCCCCTCTTTGAGCAGAATTGCAACTGTGGTCAAGGATTCAGCAAGAGGTTTGGACCGCATAAAACAGACTCGGAACGGCATAGCGGGCCTACCACAGAAGTACCTAGAAGACAAGGCGAGGGGTATGGCCAATCAAGGAGACTGGGTCCCGTTTATGGATGTGTTAGCTTTGCTAATTTTTGGGGTCGTCCTCTTTCCAAACGTGGATGGTTTGGTAGACCTAGCAGCAATCGACGCTTTCCTTGCCTACCACCATAGCAAGGAAAGTCTGGTGGTAGCTGTCTTGGCAGATCTATTTGACACATTTGACCGAAGGTGCGAAAAGAGTAGCGCACGGATCATCTGTTGCTTACCCGCCCTCTGTGTTTGGTTGGTTTCGCGCTTGTTCCAACAAGACGCAAGACATCCATGTCCGCTCCTGAGCCATCGCTCGTGTACTGAAAAGAGGAGAATAGATTGGGACCAGCTCTTGGCCGGGATAGGAGGTAGAACAATCAGTTGGTTCCCCCGATGGAAGGAAGGAAAAGAAGGAGTCCTTTTCTCATGTGGAGGATACCCAAACATTCCGCTGGTAGGAACGAGGGGTTGTATTAACTACAATCCCGCGCTCGCTATAAGACAACTAGGGTACCCCATGAGGGGAGCACCGACGGAAGAAAGCATGTCTCCTTTCCTTGTGAGGGATCTCGGCGCACAGAATTCCAAGACTATACAAAGAATCCATAAGGCATGGGAAACCCCGTTAAGGAAATATCAAGAGCTTAGAGGCATTCGTAATGGCATCATTGGTGGGTACCACGAATGGCTGAAGGTTCGCATACGAGGTTTAGATTGGCTCGCCAAGTTAAAAGTCGTCAGCAAAGAGAATTTTGAAGCACCGGAAGAGGACGAAGAAGTCCAAGCTCTCAAAAGCGAGTTAGGAAA
Source organism: Glycine max (assembly GCF_000004515.6). Lineage (NCBI taxonomy): Eukaryota > Viridiplantae > Streptophyta > Magnoliopsida > Fabales > Fabaceae > Glycine > Glycine max. The sequence continues at coordinate 30,008,699 of NC_038255.2, forward strand.
GGCAAAACTCGCCAAGGAGAAGTTCAAGTTGGCTGCTACACACGTTCGGAAGGAGTGTGCCGGGTTACGGGAAGAGAATGCAATTACCGCAAGAGCCCTTGAACAAGAGACCAAGAGGGCTCGCAAGGAAGAGTATGGCCGGAACAAATTTCGCGGAGCTCTATGGGGTAGCAATAGTGAACTCGAGTTGCAAAGGGAAGAAAGAGACCAGTCGCGAGCACATAGCATGGTTCTGAAAGAGGAGTTAATTGCTTGTTCAAGGTCCAAAAGAAGCTTGTCTCAGCATTTATGCTAGACGGAGACCAACATGCTAGCTATCATCGCCAAGTACCAAGAAGAGTTAGGTCTAGCCACGGCCCACGAGCATAGAATCGCGGATGAGTATGCTCAAGTATAAGCGGAAAAAGAGGCTAGAGGAAGGGTGATCGACTCTTTACACCAAGAGGCAACCATGTGGATGGACCGGTTTGCTCTTACCTTGAACGGGAGTCAAGAACTTCCCCGCTTGTTAGCCAAGGCCAAGGCGATGGCAGACACCTACTCCGCCCCCGAAGAGATTCATGGGCTTCTCGGCTATTGTCAGCATATGATAGACTTAATGGCCCACATAATTAGAAATCGTTAGGAAACTTGTATGGTCTCTCAGACCTTGACTGGATACGACTTCTTTTTTGAAATAAAATGAGTTGGTCCCATGTTTCTACTCCAAAAAGCTTGTGCAAATCAAATCACTCCTACATTTTATCTCTAGCATGCATTGTATGTTGGTCTCGTCCTTTGTCACGGGAAGCCGGAAGGTCCATATCACCTTCTTAATTGTACACATGGGGCACTGCGCCCCCAAATGCGCAAGTAAGAAGAGATAATTTTCCGGGCTCTCGTGTCCGTAAAATGCATTCATATCATGCATCGCATAAGCATCTCTTCATAACATCATAATGGACATATCCTGCATTTGTCCGTTATCATATTCCAGCCTCACATTTTGCATGGTCATGGCATCATCATGCATATGCGTTCAACAAACTTTTTGGTCTGCAAAATTGCATACCATTTGTTTTCATGTTTGCTCATCCTTCCGTTTTCCTCTACAAAACAAAAACAAAAAAGGGGGAAGCGTGAAACTTCACACTACATTCTTAGTTTCATGTGTTAGGCAACACAAGTCAACCATGTTGGGATCATAAACCCGTTTCACTTAAAAACAAAATAATTGAACATGGTACCTAATGCATGGTTAACTAGGAAATGGTGTTTCTTCGGGCATCTCAATTTCATAATTACATTTTCCGTGCATAAGCTTAAAGTATGCCCGAGTCATTCATCCCTATGAGATGTTGTTAAAGTATTGGCGATCAGAATTGCCATTCCTTGGATTATAGGGTTGAACCAAGCTCAAGCTTTTACAAAAAGGTTCATCAAGTCAAGTTGAAATATGGAAGTAACCATCCTGCAAAATTGGGGCAAAAGATGAATCGAGTCACATCACTGCTTCGTCTATTGCCAAACATATTTAGGATTGTTGATGTCCTTGTTACTTCCAGTTTCACCTTGACAAAGATGTCATGGATCATGTTGAAAATCTAAATTGATTCAACCCCATATCCTGCGTAAAAATTCGCAATACTTCAACTGTACATCATTCGCATACATCCATGCTTTTCATTGGTTGCATTGCTCATTGCATTCTTTCCTTGAAAAATAAAATAAAATAAAATAAAATGAACTTAATCATTGTTATAAAAAAGAAAAGGACACGCTTTACGACGCCCTTACCGAACTCGTGCTAGAGCTAGAGTAATGGGTGAAGTAGAGGAGATACAAGAGAAGATGAAGGCCGACATGGAGGCCATTAAAGAGAAAATGGCCACAATGATGGAGGCCATGATGAGCGTGAAGAAGATAATGGAAGCCAATGCGGTTGCAATTGCCGCTACCAGCGTTGTTGCTAAGGTGAACCCGACGTCCCCATCCGGCCTCAAGCAAATGAATCATCCAACCTCAAATATGGTAGGCAAAGATTTAGGAAGTACGGGCGGCCCCCATGATGTGCAAATTCAAAACGAGCACGCCTTCCCGTCATATGGCTTGCCTCTCAACTATACGCCACCCAAAGTGGCGTACACTCCCAATAAGAATGTCAATAACTCCACTCCTATACCCATTGAGAGCCAACAACCCCAAACTGATCATGCACATGTCTCTTAAACCGTGGGGGGGACACATGAAATTCCCCATCACAATCTAGCCGACTTCGAGCCTTGGCTCGGATATACCACTGAAGGGCAAGCAGTTGGTGGTATACCCTACAAAACCCTTTGGAGGGCCCTCAGTATCACCCACAACTGCACCTCTTGCATTCCACAGCGGTTAAAAACCCTCATGACTATGGCAGGAATGGGAAAGTTGGATCATCTAAAGGAAAGGCTCAGGGCCATTGAAGGAGGTGAAGATTATGCCTTTGCTAACCTAGGAAAGTTGTTCCTAATACCCAAACATGGTCATTCCCAAGTTCAAGGTGCTGGACTTTGACAAGTACAAGGGGACTACTTGCCCCAAGAACCATCTAAAGATGTATTATCGGAAGATGGGGGCATGCGCAAAAGATAAGGAATTACTGATACATTCATTCCAAGAAAGTCTTACTGGGTAGCTGTTACCTGGTACACTAACTTGGAACCTTCCCGAGTCCATTCTTGGAAGGACCTAGTGGTGGCCTTCGTTAGGCAGTGTCAGTATAATGTCTTCGGATAGGATGCAACTACAGAACATGTGCAAAAGGGGGGACAGATCTTTCAAAGAACACGCCCAAAGATGGAGAGGCTTGGCAACTCAAGTAGCACCCCCAAAAACAGAGAAAGAGATTATCACAATGATAGTAGACACGTGACCGGTGTTCTACTATGAAAAAAATGGTGGGTTACACACCTTCAAAGCTTTGAGGATTTGGTCTTTGCCAGTGAAAGGATCGATGTGGGTCTGAAAAAAAAGGCAAATTTGATCATCCTACTAGGACGACTGAGAAAACTGGGGCAAATAAAGAGGGTGAGGATAAGGGAGAAACCCATGCTGTGACTGCCATTCCTGTACGACCAAGTTTCCCACCAACCCAACAATATCTTTACTCAGCCAATAACAAACCTTCTCCTTACCCACCACCCAGGTATCCACAAAGGCCATCCCTAAATCTACCACAAAGTCTGTCTACCGCACTTCCAATGACGAACACCACCTTTAGCACAAACCAAAAACACCAACCAAGAAGTGAATTTTGCAGCGAGAAAGCCTGTAGAATTCACCCCAATTCCAGTGTCCTATGCTGACTTGCTCCCACATCTACTTGATAATTCAATGGTAGCCATAACCCTAGCCAAGGTTCATCAACCTCCACTTTTCTGAGGATACGACTCGAATGCAACGTGTGCTTATCGTGGAGGAGCCCTGGGGCATTCCATTGAGCATTGTATGACCCCGAAGCATAAAGTGTGAAGTCTAATTGATACGGGCTGGCTGAAATTTGAGGAGAATTGCGTGTAAATCCTAACATTGACAAGAAATGCCACACATGGGGCAATTTTGAAAGCTGTTGTTAGGTGTCCCTAATGACTCATCAGGGTTTCCAAGTTTATATTGTAAACCACAGTTACAATGTTAAATGAAATGGATAAAGTTGATATCTTTGTCCCTCATCCTCTCACGAACGCATGTTTGCTTATTCAACTTTCACCGGAATGTGGGTGTAAGCCATTGGTCTGTTTGCTCAAGCAACCTGCGCTCCTGAGTGTTGACTTCCAAGACCGTTCAATCAGAGATTACTCATCTTGCACGTTGGTGGGGGTGCCGTAAAACAACGAGCAAAGTTCAAAACAAATAAGTTTCAAAATAAAAAATAAGTTTCAAAATAAAAAATAAAAAGGCATTTGATTGACAGTGTTTTCAAGTAAAAATATAGACGTTCATGTGACCTCATTTTGTCTTTTTAGAGAGAAGTGAGTTATCAAGAATAGGATGTTGGACAAATGGCCTCAGTTACCTTAAGAAAAAGGGGGGTTGAATTAAGATGCAAAGACTATTCCCCAATTGAACTATCACTCTCTCTTTTCGGATTAACAATGCACACAGGGATAACCCTTCCCTTGTGTTCAAGAATCCTCTACAACAAGAGACCCACGGTCTCTTAATCCCTTTTCAGAAATAAGAAGAAGAGAAGAAGAGGTCTCTCGTAAAAGAGGTAGATTGTAAAATGAAGATCAATCAAAAATTCCTTATTGAATAAGCAAGTGGTTGACCAAGGAATCTTTTTGAGAGGATAAGACATTTCAGTTCAGAAAAACTCTTGATCTTTCGAGAGGATAAAACTGTTTGGGCAATGAAAACTCTCTTTAAAACATTTGAATGACCGTTCATAAAACATTTGAATAGATATGTCTCTTGGAAATTATTTTCTGAAAATCCCCTCTGGTAATCAATTACAAGACTTATGTAATCAATTACAGGTTTTAAAAATTTGAATTAAAACATTTTCAAACTGCTGGTAATCGATTACCAGAGAGCAAATCTCAATTTGAAAGGATAGAATTCCTTGGTCAAACCTTTTGCTTCTTCAATTTGGAAACTTCTTCCTAAGATTCTAGAGATCAACTTGATCATATATCTTGATAAAACTTAGAAGCACTTGATCCTTTAGCATCATCAAGACATCAAAACATCTTGCTTCTACATAGGAGTCATTTGACTTAATCCATCAACTGAAAAATCCTTCAACTATTTCTCGTCCTTGGAAAATTCTTTTTGCAAGAATCAATTGCGTCTTTCATTCTTCCTCACTACGAGGTTGTGAAAACAAGACAACAATTGGTACCTCTAAGCCCTACACTGGGGCAATGAAAGGCCCCATGCATAAACCTCAAACGAACCTAGGGGCAGATTAGAAGTTCTCACTCAATAGGTTCCCAGCTACAAGGTCATGACGAAAGACAACGATTGGTACCTCAAAGCCTTACACTGGGGCAATGAGGGGCACCGTGCATGAGCCTCAAGTGAACATAGGGGCCGATCAAAGGTTCTCACCCATCGATGTTTTTAACAAAAAAAAGGGGACAAACCCTAGGATTTCAATGGATTTATTAAACATCAAACGACTCCATTGTCGTCACTCAAAAATGGTCAAGTGACTAAATCAAACAGAACACACACTCTGAGGGAGTTCCCGGAGAGATTTGCAAAAAAGATAGGATGAGGTTGCATGAATTATCAACTCTTTCAAAAGGACAGTCAATCTGTGTTTTCCAAAAAAAAAAAAAAAAAAATTAAATCAAAATCAAAATCACAAAATAGGGAAAGAATGCCATGAACATTGTTCCATTACATTGCATTGTTTCATACAAAGTCCGCATTTACCCAAATTTCACAACAAAGGTTGCATGCATTTGCATCCCTCAAAATCATGTTAACTACATAGATTCCCTACATCTAAATGTCCAAATCTTTTGAATTTGGGATGACCGGCTCTCTCGATGAGGATCTCTTGCTTTCTCATAAGGATGGACCCTCGGGTACTAGTACCCTGGTCTTCAGAGGACTACACGTCCTCGCCAACAGAGGGCTGCACGCCCTCACCTTAAGAGGACTGTGTGTCCTCACTTTGAGAGGACTTCATGTCCTCACCTTCAGAGGGCTACATGTCCTCGCCTTGAGAGGGCTACATGTCCTCACCTTCAGAGGGCTGCACGCCCTCACCTCCAGAGGACTACACGTCCTCGCCTTGAGAGGGCTACACGCCCTCACCTCGGGTACTAGTTACCCTCACCGTCAGAGGACTACACGTCCTCGCCTTGAGAGGACTACACGTCCTCACCACCAGAGGGCTGCACGCCCTCACCTCCAGAGGACTACAAGTCCTCGCCTTGAGAGGGCTACACGCCCTCACCTTGGGTACTAGTTACCCTCACCGTTGAGAGGACTACACGTCCTCGCGTTGAGAGGACTACACGTCCTCACCATCAGAGGGCTGCACGCCCTCACCTCCAGAGGACTACACATCCTCGCCTTGAGAGGGCTACTCGCCCTTGCCTTGGGTACTAGTTACCCTCACCTTCAGAGGACTACATGTCCTCACCTTTGTAGGGCTACACTCCCTCACCTTTAGAGGACCACACGTCCTCACCTTCAGAGGGCTGCGCACCCTCGCCATCAGAGGACTGCATGTCCTCACCTTCGTAGGGCTACACGCCCTCACCTTTAGAGGACTACACGTCCTCGCCAACAGAGGGCGACACGCCTTCACCTTTAGAGGACTACACGTCCTCGCCAACAGAGGGCTGCACGCCCTCACCTTGAGAGGACTACACGCCCTCACCTCCAGAGGACTATACATCCTCACCTTGAGAGGGTTGCACGCCCTCACCTTTAGAGGGCTACGTGTCCTCGTTTTCAGTGTGCTCCACATCGCACCTTAAGAGAATTTAAGGTCCTCTATCCTTAAATGCTTAACCGAGACTTGCACTCCCGATTAAGGGACCAGTAGTTTCCTTTTAACGGTTCCTGAGCCCCCCCCTGATATTGGAGGAGGGCCAACTGTGCGAGCACAACCAGAGAGGGAGGCTATCACACAACTACTATGCATACCGGGGCAAGATTTCACCCGTGCCGCTGCAAAAAGACGAGTGCGGATCATGCGCACTAACATGACCACTCTTACACAGATATAGATGACATTGCTACTTAGCAACATTCTGCCCAGCGACCGCAATGCCAATCTCCCCCTGCAAAAGTATCAGTTGGTCTGTGTCGTCCCAACATGGGTAAGTATGCATATGGTTCAACTGATTTCTGATACCATTTATTTGTTTGCAGGGATCGCACCCAAGAGACACCCAGTGGACCCGGAAAAGTCCATCAGGGCCCTGGGGTTTCCAGCTCTGGTTACGGGCCTCTATCAGTCCTACAGGGTGCCCGTACCCCCCCGGCAAGGTCACGTCATCATAGGTAAGTATGCACATCGCTCAACTGATTTCTGATTTCATCTATTGTTTGCAGGGATCGCGACTGCAAGACACCTAGTGGACCCGAAGAAGTCCAACAGGGTCTTGGAATTGTCAAGCTCTAATTACGGGTCTCTGTCAATTCTACGGAGTACCTGTCACCTCCAGCAAGGGCATCAGGCCCCCTACTAATCGAGCTTTCATCAAGAAGTACTGCGTCTCCAGGCAGGCGCAGGGCGAAACACCACAGCAGCCTGGGGATGGTCGGTAGCGGGCAATAGACACACCGCCACCACCTCTAGAGTTAACCTCAACTCATCCGCAAAGAGGTTAGAGCGTTGCCTACGACACATGGCCGACCAGCAGGCGACCAAATCCAAAGCCAAAGGTAAGCAAAGTACTAGGTCCGTGACCTACAAGCCATCATGCGTCCAGCTAAAGACGTTAAAGAAGCGCTACTAGGAGGCAACCTAGTACCTTTTGAATAAAACGAGCACAAGCTCGGAAGGTAGTCATACCTCACAAAATATATATATGTATGTTTAGGTAGAAAGATACCTTAGATATGCATGTAAACAAAAAATACTTCGCAAAAATACCTTACAAAACATATATATGTATGTTTAGGTAGCAAGATACCTTGGGTATGCATGTATATAGCAAAATACCTCATGAAAAAAAAAAGGAGAAGAAAAAAAAAAACAAACAAGAAAAAGAAATAAACAAATGATAATGATAAAAAAAAAAAAAAAAAGGAGAAAGAAGAAAAAATAAGTTGTCTAGCTAAAAAACGACATGCTTTTGAAAAGAGACGATTTCCAACTTTTCTTTGAAAAAATTCATTGATCATAACCAATTTTTGGAAAATGTGTCTACACCTGAAGGGTGAATGCTGTGAAATTTCCCCGGACGCCCGAAATGGACTCGGATGAATGCCCAAATTCATAAAAGAACATATTTTGGAAACATTGGGTTGATTAAAATAGAGGAAATGAATCCTGAGCCCTAGCATCACATGACCATAAAAATTTGACATTTGAGTGTCCGCATAGGTGCATGCATAACCAGTTTTGCATAAAATTTCCAAATCATCATTTTTTGCATTTGTGTCATGGAAATAATGTGGGGCATCCCTTTTTATCCTTGAACCAAACCAAACCCTGACATGTATCATGTCTAGCCATTCTACAAGCCTTGAGCCAAAATCCTGACTCACCATAAACCTTACCCTCGGAAGCAAAAAAAAGGAAGGAAAGGAAATTTCCAATCAAAGAGAAAGCAAAAAAGGAAGGAAAGGAAATTCCCAATCAAAGAGTGGGAGAAAAAGAAAAAAGAAAAGAAAGGAAATTCCCAATCAAAGAGTGGGAGAAAGCAAAAAGAAAAGAAAGAAAATTCCCAATCAAAGAATGGGAGAAAGTAAAAAAAAAAAGAGAAAAAGGAGAAGAATAAGAAGGAAAGAAAGCCCCTGATCGGGGATCGAAGAAAAAACAGAAGAAATATGCAGAGAGGTCTTTGGACCAGACAATATCTGAACAATACAGAATTGTCACCAAATGAACAAAAAGGAAGGAAAGGAAACCACGACCTAAAATGGTCTCCCCCCTTTAATTACCAACCAAAATTCCGTGCGCTAGCGACCCTTTTTTCTCGCCCCGCACTAAACAAAAAAAACAGAAAAAGAAAAAGCCAGGAAAATCAAAAGCCAAAAACACACGAAAGCCGAAAGAAGAAACCACCAAAAGAACCCATTCCCAAGGGAAGCCCTATTGATCCATGATCACGCATGTAATTTTTGATTTGATAGGAAATAATTTGCAAAGTCAAGTCATGACATATCTATGGTTCGGAATTAGGATGAAACACTTACCTGTGCGAGATTGATACACTTTGAGTGGATTTCTTCTATTTTTGTCGAACCCAGTGTTTCCTCTAAATGGTCATTTAGAAACGAAATGCTAACATCCAAAATCTCATTTATGGTTATGGGAGATTTCATCAGCAGACTCTCCTTCCCCGGTAGACGCATTGTTTTTCACTCAAAAAAGCATATGCTGCTCTAAATCAGTTGGAATATTTGTCTCTTTGCTAAAGCATGTTTGCATTTTAGTGGAGAAAACAACGAGACTTTTTCAAGTCTCACAAGTTATCCAGAACTACGTAGGTCTGAGTTCTTCATTGGAGGATACGTAGGAGCAAGAGCCTCGCTTTTGTCGACCACACCGCCTTTTGTTGCCATGACTCAAGAGCTGGTAGCCCGCGGAGACACCTTACGGTTATCCGCACCTCGTCATTCAGTGATCCCAAGTGTGATTGACGAGCAGAGACCAATATGGTCATCTGCGCCCTTTCCGGAGATGTCAGCATTTTCCGATGGAGACTTTTCAAGTCTCACAAGTTATCCAGAACTACGTAGGTCTGAGTTCCTCATTGGAGGATACGTAGGAGCAAGAGCTTTGCTTTTGTCGGCCGCCCCATAATCTTTGTCATACTGACCCTGAGGTCATGTGACGTGCACCCATGATACGCGGAGATACCTTACGGTTATCCGCACCCCTTTGCCATTCAGACACAGTCGTGTCCGATGGCACGCAGAGACCAAGTTTGGTCATTCTGCACCCATGATACGCGGAGATACCTTACGGTTATCCGCACCCCTTTGCCATTCAGACACAGTCGTGTCCGATGGCACGCAGAGACCAAGTTTGGTCATTCTGCACCCATGATACGCGGAGATACCTTATGGTTATTCGCACCCCTTTTGTCATCCAGAGGCGGCGGGCCCGATGACAAGCAGAGACCAAGTTTGGTCATTCTGCACCCATGATACGCGGAGATACCTTACGGTTATCCGCACCCCTTTGCCATTCAGACACAGTCGTGTCCGATGGCACGCAGAGACCAAGTTTGGTCATTCTGCACCCATGATACGCGGAGATACCTTACGGTTATCCGCACCCCTTTGCCATTCAGACACAGTCGTGTCCGATGGCACGCAGAGACCAAGTTTGGTCATTCTGCACCCATGATACGCGGAGATACCTTATGGTTATTCGCACCCATTCTTTTGCTATCTGTAAGACAGAACGCTTGATAGCATGCAGGGGCTGACACAGTCTTCTGCACCTTTTGTTCCTCCGGGAACAACAAAGTCATTTACATGCGGAAATTTCATGGTCGCCCGCGACTCTCGTCAACCGAGAGGAACGAAATTAGTGTCATACACTGATTTTCGGGGACCTTTGCTTGATGACATGCGACCATTCTTTGGTCCTTGTGAGGTGCTTGGCACCCATCATTAGGCAATTTGTGAAATTTTGGGAACAACAAGTCATTTGCATGTGGAGATTTTATGGTCACCCGCGACTCTCGCCAAATCGAGAGGAACGAAATTAGTGTCTTATCTTTACTTTCCTTTTATCTCCAATAAAAGACAAGTAAAGAGGGGCAACTGTCATACCCTAATTTCGTCCGGGGACCTTTGCTCGATGACGTGCGACCATTCTTTGGTCCTCGTGAGGTGCTTGGCACCCATCATTAGGCAATTTGTGAAATTCCAGGACATGCCGAAAAACCAAAAAAATATTGATGCACAATCCGTAAGTTTCCGTGACACACCGGAAATCAAATGGAAGCATCATTGCATAATTAAGTGAGGTTCCGTAACATTCCGTAAGTCAAAAAGGGGATGATTATGTAATCCGCAAGGTTCCGTAACATTACGGAAAGAAAACAAGTATCGTTACGAAATTCGTAAGTTTCCGTAACTTTACGAAAAAAGAATCACCAAAAAACAGCAGAGGGGGGTGTACTTAGTAAAAATGGGGGTGCAAATAGCACCCAGGCCCACTTGGGCCCTCCAGAAGATTCCTCCAGAAGGCGGTTGCTTCTGGAGGAAGCAACCCTGCTCGCCTGGGCGAGCTGAGCTCGCCTGGGCGAGCTGGGCGGCAACCACCTCCCCTATTTTGCTATAAATAGGGGAGGAAAGCAAGAAGGAAGGGGTCCAGCCCCTTAGGCACTTCTCTCTCTTTCGAATTTGCTTGGAAAAATTGTTTCCGTGAAGAAAATCTAAGCCGAGGCGCTTCCGAAACGTTTCCGTAACGTTTTCCGTGAGGAATCTCGCAAAGGTTTCAACCGTTCTTCGACGCTCTTCATTCGTTCTTCATCGTTCTTCGATCTTCAACGGGTAAGTACCTCGAACCAAGCTTCTCGATTCATTCTATGTACCCGTAGTGGTCCACATTGTGTTTCGTGCATTTTTATTCTCGTTTTGTTTACTTTTTATACCCCCTGTTGACGTGCTTAAGCCATTTTACTTAAGTCATTTCTCGCTTAACTTAAAAGTAAAATAAATTTCCACCGAACGTTTGAATTATATTATCCGTTAACTTCGGTTAAAATAAATTCCGACCGTTCGGTCGTGCCGTAACCACGTTGGAAATCAAAAAGAGGTAAAAAATAATATAATAATAAAAAAGACATCTTTTAGTAAAATAAAGCGGAAAATCAAGTGGACGTTTTCTCTTTGGGATTTCTCATTCTTAATCGAATTGATTAATAACTAAAGTGAAACTAAAGGCTAAAATCAATTCGCCTAGTCAAGCTCGTCCATAAAAAATAGGCTTTTGAAGTTTGTCATTTCAATTTCTCACTAAGTAAAATGGATCATTTTTTAAGGTCCAACGCCTTAAAATGATCACCACTTAAGTAAAAAAGAATCACTTAATAAGAAAGAACTACGTAGGTCTGAGTTCCTCATTGAGGATACGTAGGAGCAAAAGCCCCGCTTTTGTCGACCACCCCAAGAGATCGTTAATGGTCCAATGCCTTAACGTTTCTCTCCTTTCAAAAAACAAGAGATCGTTAATGGTCCAAAGCCTTAACGTTTCTCCCCTTTCAAAATCAAAAGACCGTTTAATGGTCCAACACCTTAAATGACCTTTTGTTCAATAAAAACATATTTTGCAAAAAGACAAAAACAAACTTAACCAAACACTTTGTTCCGAAAGAACTACGTAGGTCTGATTTTCTCATCCCAAATTGAGGAATACGTAGGAGCAAAGGGAAACACCCTTGTCAACCACAAAAAAGAAAAAATATAAAAAGGGTATAAAGGATATAAAGAACATAAAAGGGAACATAAAAATCAAAGTCATGTTTGCACATTCGATTAAAGGCTGCCGTCCCTTGGGACGGACGTGTGGGGTGCTAATACCTTCCCCGTGCGTAAATACGACTCCCGAACCTTTCACTAAAAAGTTCGTAGATCACGTCTTTTCCGGTTTTTCCGACGTTTTCCTCAAATAAACGTTGGTGGCGACTCCGCGCGTATTCCTTTCGTGGAACACGCATCCCGCGAGTCTCGCGTCGCCCTCCCGCCGAAGGGAAGGTTGCGACACGTATATCGCGACCACTTGACCTTCGTCCCCCAGACCCGCGCTTATAAAGCTTCTACTTATGTGGCAGGGCGGGCTTCCTTCACCTTCTTGTCTCAACCGCGAGCTTTGACTACCGCTCTTCCTTCCCGCGATGCTTCTCTTTACATCTGCCTGAGTGGGCCCATAGCCTAACCCATACTTCCCACGATTTCCTTTGGCATTTATCAGGCTAGTTATGCCGCCGTTGTCTTTGCCTAAACCCATTCCGGGTTCGTAACCGTTCCCCAACATAACTCGGGCCATCATTACTGCTGCATCGAACAGGCAAGCTTGCCCAGAGAAGGAGTCCACGGAGGAAATGCTTACAACCTCAAAAGACTGGAAAGCGGTTTCTAATGACTCCTCTGCGGCCTCCATATAAGGCATAGAGGATGGGCAGCTCACCAAGATGTCTTCCTCGCCTGATACGATGACCAGATGCCCTTCCACTACGAATTTTAACTTTTGGTGGAGTGTAGAGGGAACAACTCCCACTGAGTGGATCCACGGACGCCCCAACAGACAGCTGTAGGGGGGGTTAATGTCCATTATTTGGAAGGTAACTTGGCATGTGTGGGGGCCTATCTGTACTGGGAGGTCGATCTCTCCCCTAACCTCTTGGCGGGTGCCGTCGAAGGCATGAACCACCATTGAACTCGGCTTTAGGTGGGAGGCATTGAATGGTAATTTCTCCAAAGTGCTCTTAGGCATCACGTTTAAACTGGAACCATTATCGATGAGCACCTTGGCTACGATATGGTCCATACACTTGACTGATACGTGTAAAGCTTTGTTATGCCCTCTTCCCTCGGCGGGGATTTCTTCTTCGGCAAAGGCGAGATAGTTGTTGGCAGTGATATTATTGACCAGCCCTCCGAAACCTTCTACCGAGATGTCTTGGGCCACATGGGCCTCGTTCAAAACCTTCATTAGCAGAGCCCGATGAGGCTCAGAGCTCATGAGTAACTCCAACAGCGAGACCCTGGCCGGGGTTTTGTTGAGCTGTTCGATAACCTTGAATTCGCTCTGCTGAATTATACGGAGGAACTCACTGGCTTCCTCTAGTGACACCTCCTTTTTACCATCCTTTTTCTTCGGAAGACCTTTCGCCGGAACATCTTTATTCGAAGTGAGGGGTGCTTTGTCATCTTGTTCCTCCACCACTTTTGCTTTCCCCTTGACGTTCGCGGGTTGGACTGGTAGGTCCGGGGGTGCAAACACACGACCGCTACGGGTCACACCACTCAGTCCCGTGATATTTGTTACCTTAGCCGACAACGAGCTGACGTCGGTGACTTCTTCTTCCTTCCCCCTCGGAGGTGTATATCTCCATGGGACTGCGTGGCTATTTTGGTACGGGAAAGGAACAGGTTTAGCTGCCAAGGGGTGTCCGGGCTTTTGCGAAGCTGTACCCTTGGTGAAGTATATCACCAAGGGTTTGGGCTTCGCAACAGTGCTCCCATCCGTGGATTGCATGCATATGTTCTGCTCCTCTCTTCCTTCACTGCTAACTTCCAGTCGACCTTGATCTATCATCCGCTGTAACAATTCCTCTACTCCCAAACACGTTTCCATGTCATGCAGCTCACCGGAATGCAGCAAACAGGAATCCTCCTTACGCCCACTATGGGGAATCACACCCCCCTTTTGTAGGGCCTCAAAGATAAACCTCCTAGGGGTTGCCACATCCCTTAAAGGTTTAGACCCGCGCGGCCTATCGGACTCAACGGCGTTAACCGTTCCCCCTCCATGATTGGCGAGCGGGTTGGTTTTCACATTGGGCCGATCCTCTTGGAAAGTCAGCCATCCAGCATCTATCAAATGTTGGACCTTGTATTTAAAGGCCAAGCATTTTTCAATGGAATGCCCCGGGACACCCCCATGGTACTTGCAAGTTGCGTTAGGGTCATACCACTTTGGGAAAGGGGGTTGGAGGACCTTTCCGGGAGTTACCAAGGCCAATTGGTTGGCGATGAGGGACGGCAAGAGGTCTTCATATGTCATTGGGAGTGGGGTGAATTCTTGGAATGGCCTCGGAGGGAAGTTCCTTATTGCGTTGGGATTGCCGGCCGGGCGGGTTGGGTTTGGAGTTGGAACTTGGGGAGCTTCCCTCTGGGTGGGTGCCCTAGGCTGCACAGGTGTTGAACTAGAGGCGTTCCCGGTGTGAGCCGAGAAGCTTGGGTGATGCTGCGCGTACTGATGGGTACCATGAGGTGTCTGCGGGGGTTTGACCCATGCAGGCGTTGAAGAGACAGCATGGGTATCTCCTTCCTTCCTTTTTGCCCCCGTTGTCCCGATTCTTTTGGCATTCACACTCCTGGAGGAAACGTAATCGAACTTTCCTCTTTTCAATCCTACCTCGATTCTTTCCGCGGCGAACACTAGGTCCACGAAGCTGGACGGCATGTAACCTACTAGCTTCTCATAGTAGAACACTGGCAATGTGTCTACCATCATAGTGATCATCTCTCTCTCGACCATGGGAGGAGCCACTTGCGCTGCCAGGTCTCTCCATCGATGTGCGTATTCTTTAAAGGTTTCGCCCTCTTTCTTGAACATATTCTGCAACTGAGTGCGATCGGGAGCCATATCGGAATTATACTGATATTGCCTTAGGAAGGCAGTAATCAGATCCTTCCAAGTACGGATACGGGAAGCTTCCAAATTAGTGTACCAAACTACCGCAGCTCCGGCCAAGCTATCTTGAAAAAAGTGTATTAATAGCTTCTCATCCTTAGAGTGTGCGCCCATCTTGCGGCAGTACATCTTGAGATGGTTCTTGGGACAAGTCGTCCCTTTATATTTGTCGAAGTCTGGTACTTTGAACTTCGGGGGGATAACAAAATCGGGTACTAAGCAGAGATCCGTCATGTCTGCGAACGGATAGTCACCGAATCCTTCTACGGCCCTCAGTCTCTCCTCGAGGAGATCAAGCTTCCTCATTTCTTCAGTTGCCGGGGGCGGTCCTTCCAAGGACAAAACTATTGGTTGTGTCGTGACGTTGGGCTGAGGCAATGTGCTGGGTGCCGGTCTTTTGAGGATCGGGGGATAGAACTCGACATCCCTTCGAGCATAGTCTTGAGGGTCTTCGTGGACCTCGTCGGGCTGTTGGGGAGGCTCTCTTTCAAGGACAGGAGAAGCAATATGGCCCGCATCGTCTTGCAGGACAGGAGGTGAGTAGTTGGGCGGCAATCCATAAGGGTAAGCCGCTCGGTTGTATCCCAGATGAGGGTTGCCATCATGCCCCAGCGTGTTCCTTCCCCATCCTACTATGTTTGAGGGAGGATGGCGCGCGGTTGCCAAGAGAGTTGGGTCTGCTTTGGCAGCCGAACTGACAGCGGCAGCGGTGGCCACGTTTTTCTCCATGAGCTGCCTCATTCCTAACATGGCCTCCATCATGGAAGCCATCTGTTCTTTCAGAGCCGACATGTCGGCTTTCATCTGTTCCTGTGTCTTCTCTTGATCACCCATCGTTCTAGATTTGGATTTGGTGCGATAGGGATGCCTTGTGGCGCGTTTAGTTATGGTGTTTTTCCCTAAAAACCCAAACGTGAGGAGTGGGTAAAGAAAGAAAGAATGCATGCTAGAGATAAAATGCAGGAGTGATTTGATTCGCACAAGATTTTTGGAGTAGAAACATGGGACCAACTCATTTTATTTCAGAAAGTCGTATCTAGTCAAGGTCTGAGAGACCATACAAGTTTTCTAGCGATTTCTAATTATGTGGGCCACTAAGTCTATCATATGCTGACAATAGCCGAGAAGCCCATGAATTTCTTCGGGGGCGGAGTAGGTGTCCGCCATAGCCTTGGCCTTGGCTAACAATCAGGGAAGTTCTTGACTCCCGTTCAAGGTAAGAGCAAACCGATCCATCCACATGGTTGCCTCTTGGTGTAAAGAGTCGATCACCCTTCCTCTAGCCTCTTTTTCCGCGTATACTTGGGCATACTCGTCCGCGACCCTATGCTCGTGGGCCGTGGCTAGACCTAACTCTTCTTGGTACTTGGCGATGATAGCTAGCATGTTGGTCTCCGTCTCGTATAAACGCTGAGACAAGCTCCTTTTGGACCTTGAACAGGCAACTAACTCCCCTTTCAAGACCATGCTATGCGCTCGCGACTGGTCCCTTTCTTCCCTTCGCAGCTTGAGTTCATTGTTGCTACCCCACAGAGCTCCACGAAATTTGTTACGGCCATACTCTTCCTTGCGAGCCCTCTTGGCCTCTTGTTCAAGGGCTCTTGCGGTAGTTGCATTCTCTTCCCGTAATCCGGCACACTCCTTCCGGATGCGTGTAGCGGCCAACTTGAACTTCTCCTTGGCAAGTTTCGCCTTTCCTAACTCGCTTTTGAGAGCTTGGACTTCTTCGTCCTCTTCCGGTGCTTCGAAACTCTCTTCACTGACGACTTTTAACTTGGCGAGCCAATCTAAACCTCGTATATGAACTTTCAGCCATTCATGGTAATCACCAATGATTCCATTACGAATGCCCCTAAGTTCTTGATCTTTCCTTAACGGGGTTTCCCATGCCTTATGGATTCTTTGTATAGTCTTGAAATTTTGCGCGCCGAAATCCCTCACAAGGAAAGGAGACATGCTTTCTTCCATCGGTGCTCCCCTCATGGGGTACCCTAGTTGTCTTATAGCGAGCGCGGGATTGTAGTTAATACAACCCCTCGTTCCTATCAGCGGAATGTTTGGGTACCCTCCACATGAGAAAAGGACTCCTTCCTTTCCTTCCTTCCATCGGGGGAACCAATTGATTGTTCTACCTCCTATCCTAGCCAAAAGCTGGTCCCAATCTATTCTTCTCTTTTCAGTACACGAGCGATGGCTTTGGAGCGGACATGGATGCCTAGTGTTTTGCAGGAACAGGTGCGAAACCAACCAAACACAGAGAGCGGGCAAGCAACAGATGATCCGTGCGCTACTCTTCTCGCACCTTCGGTCAAATGTGTCAAATAAATCTGCCAAGACAACTACCACCGGACTTTCCTTGCTATGGTGGTATGCAAGGAAAGCGTCGATTGCTGCTAGGTCCACCAAACCATCTACGTTTGGAAAGAGGATGACCCCAAAAATTAGCAATGCTAACACATTCATAAACGGGACCCAATCTCCTTGACTGGCCATACCCCTCACCTTGTCTTCTAGGTACTTCCGTGGTAGGCCCGCTATGCCGTTTCGAGTCTGTTTTACGCGGTCCAAACCTCTTGCTGAATCCTTGACCACAGTTGCGATTTTGCTCAAAGAGGGGAGACAACCGGAGAAAAGATATGGTTTTCTTCCCCCGAGAGGACATCCTAGAATCTCCTCAAATTCTTCAATGGTTGGTACCAATTGGAAGTCTCCGAACGTGAAGCATCTCAAAGGCTGGTCGTAGTATTGGGTGAGTGACGCAATGGCCTCTGTGGATACCTCTGCTATGGTCAAATCTAAGATCTTTCCGTAAGTCTTGCGGAAGGCTTGCATTTGGAGAGGTTCCATTAACCGTCCTAATTCCTTGATGCTGGTGGTATCTAGGCCTTTAACCTTGACTTGGTAAAACCTCTTGCCGGTTGGATTTGTCCCCATGCTTACTAAAGTGAGACAAAAAGCCGTGCAAATCAAAACTCCGATATCTCATGGGTGGAATGGATGAATGCATGAAGGAATGCATATGACACAGATGCAATTTAGGAATGCGGGGGCCCGAGGAATTGTCTCCTTCTTAGATACAACGTCTAGGGGTAGCAAAGTGCCCCAACGTATGTTTTTAAGAAGGTGTCATATCTCTCTTGATGGTCTCTAGAGGTATCATCCCCTTTGAAGAACATCTTGCAACAGTAGGGACTACTAGCAACAATAAGTTCTCAAAGAGAAAAGCTCTAGATGAGGGTTCACTGTAATCAAGCAAGTCGGAGACCTAGCATGATCACAAATTCACCTCCGCTCCTTATGTTCCCATGAACCCGGGTATAGGCCCCCCTTTTTTTTTCAACTCACAGTGTGTGCAAATAGTGTTGGTGTTTGTGTGCATCAAATGAATAAGTGTTAGTGCTTAGCTCTACTGAGTGTTTAAAAGATTGGCTAAGATTTTGTTAAAACATAAGCACTTAGACAAAGAAGGAAAGCTGGAGTTGCTGCACATGATGTCCAACGTTATGTCAAGGAATCAGATCGGGCTGCACAATGCACAAGGCAAGATAAAATGTCAAATGAAGAATTGAAGCTGCAGGATCCACGATGTCGGATACAATGTCCTGACATCCTGCCCGAAAATACTGGACACATAAATCTGTTATATCTTTAACAGAGTGTGCAGGATCCACGATGTCGGACACGATGTCCTGACATCCGGCCCGAAAATACTGGACACATAAATCTGTTATATCTTTAACAGATTAATGTGCAGTTAGCAACAGATTTGGCGATCTATCTTTAGGAACGAATTAAAAGATAATTAAAGTTCGAATTACAAACTTGAATAGTTCGTTCAGGGATTAAAGATTAAAGATAAAAACTAAAAGATCAAATTGTATCTTTTAGATCTTTAAGTGCAGATTTTCAGGAAAATGATAGATCTCATCCAGCACAAGAAGTTGCAGCCCAGAAACGCACACTGTTATATAAACATGAAGGCTGCACGAGTTTTCTACCAAGTCCGGGATTGAAGAGTTATTTTGTGAGTTTTGGGACTTGAGTGTTTTGTGAGCCACCTTGATGTCACCCTAACATCAAGTGTTGGACCTGAGTGTGTAGAGTTGATCTCTTTAGTGTGTGGAGTTGATCTCTATTGTTCAGAGAGTAATCTCTGGTGTGTATTCGATTTAATTGTAAACACGGGAGAGTGATTGAGAGGGAGTGAGAGGGGTTCTCATATCTAAGAGTGGCTCTTAGGTAGAGATTGCACGGGTAGTGGTTAGGTGAGAAGGTTGTAAACAGTGGCTGTTAGATCTTCGAACTAACACTATTTTAGTGGATTTCCTCCCTGGCTTGGTAGCCCCCAGATGTAGGTGACGTTGCACTAAACTGGGTTAACAATTCTCTTGTGTTATTTACTTGTTTTGATCTGCTCATACTGTCAAACATAATCTGCATGTTCTGAAGCGTGATGTCGTGACATCCGGTACGACATCTGTCATTGATATCAGAATTTCAATTGGTATCAGAGCAGGCACTCGAAATCACTGAGTGAGATCTAGGGAGATAAATTCTGATGAACATGGAGAAAGAAGGAGGACCAGTGAACAGACCACCAATTCTGGATGGAACCAACTATGAATACTGGAAAGCAAGGATGGTGGCCTTCCTCAAATCACTGGATAGCAGAACCTGGAAAGCTGTCATCAAAGGCTGGGAACATCCCAAGATGCTGGACACAGAAGGAAAGCCCACTGATGAATTGAAGCCAGAAGAAGACTGGACAAAAGAAGAAGACGAATTGGCACTTGGAAACTCCAAAGCTTTGAATGCTCTATTCAATGGAGTTGACAAGAATATCTTCAGACTGATCAACACATGCACAGTGGCCAAGGATGCATGGGAGATCCTGAAAACCACTCATGAAGGAACCTCCAAAGTGAAGATGTCCAGATTGCAACTATTGGCTACAAAATTCGAAAATCTGAAGATGAAGGAGGAAGAGTGTATTCATGACTTCCACATGAACATTCTTGAAATTGCCAATGCTTGCACTGCCTTGGGAGAAAGGATGACAGACGAAAAGCTGGTGAGAAAGATCCTCAGATCTTTGCCTAAGAGATTTGACATGAAAGTCACTGCAATAGAGGAAGCCCAAGACATTTGCAACATGAGAGTAGATGAACTCATTGGTTCCCTTCAAACCTTTGAGCTAGGACTCTCGGATAGGACTGAAAAGAAGAGCAAGAATCTGGCGTTCGTGTCCAATGATGAAGGAGAAGAAGATGAGTATGACTGGATACTGATGAAGGTCTGGCTAATGCAGTTGTGCTCCTTGGAAAACAGTTCAACAAAGTGCTGAACAGAATGGACAGGAGGCAGAAACCACATGTCCGGAACATCCCTTTCGACATCAGGAAAGGTAGTGAATACCAGAAAAGGTCAGATGAAAAACCCAGTCACAGCAAAGGAGTCCAATGCCATGGGTGTGAAGGCTATGGACACATCAAAGCTGAATGTCCCACTCATCTCAAGAAGCAGAGGAAAGGACTTTCTGTATGTCGGTCTGATGATACAGAGAGTGAACAAGAAAGTGATTCTGACAGAGATGTGAATGCTCTCACTGGGAGATTTGAATCTGCTGAAGATTCAAGTGATACAGATAGTGAAATCACTTTTGATGAGCTTGCTACATCCTATAGAGAACTATGCATCAAAAGTGAGAAGATTCTTCAGCAAGAAGCACAACTAAAGAAGGTCATTGCAAATCTGGAGGCTGAGAAGGAGGCACATGAAGAGGAGATCTCTGAGCTTAAAGGAGAAATTGGTTTTCTGAACTCTAAACTGGAAAACATGACAAAATCAATAAAGATGCTGAATAAAGGCTCAGATTTGCTTGATGAGGTGCTACAGCTTGGGAAGAATGTTGGAAACCAGAGAGGACTTGGGTTTAATCATAAATCTGCTGGCAGAATAACCATGACAGAATTTGTTCCTGCCAAAAACAGCACTGGAGCCACGATGTCACAACATCGGTCTCGACATCATGGAACGCAGCAGAAAAGGAGCAAAAGAAAGAAGTGGAGGTGTCACTACTGTGGCAAGTATGGTCACATAAAGCCCTTTTGCTATCATTTACATGGCCATCCACATCATGGAACTCAAAGTAGCAGCAGTGGAAGGAAGATGATGTGGGTTCCAAAACACAAGACTGTTAGTCTTGTTGTTCATACTTCACTTAGAGCATCAGCTAAGGAAGATTGGTACCTAGATAGCGGCTGTTCCAGACACATGACAGGAATTAAAGAATTCCTGGTGAACATTGAACCTTGCTCCACTAGCTATGTGACATTTGGAGATGGCTCTAAAGGAAAGATCACTGGAATGGGAAAGCTAGCCCATGAAGGACTTCCTAGTCTGGACAAAGTACTGCTGGTGAAGGGACTGACTGCAAACTTGATCAGCATCAGTCAGTTGTGTGATGAAGGATTCAATGTAAACTTCACAAAGTCAGAATGCTTGGTGACAAATGAGAAGAGTGAAGTTCTAATGAAGGGCAGCAGATCAAAGGACAACTGTTACCTATGGACACCTCAAGAAACCAGTTACTCCTCCACATGTCTATCCTCCAAAGAAGATGAAGTCAGAATATGGCATCAAAGATTTGGACATCTGCACTTAAGAGGCATGAAGAAAATCATTGACAAAGGTGCTGTTAGAGGCATTCCCAATCTGAAAATAGAAGAAGGCAGAATCTGTGGTGAATGTCAGATTGGAAAGCAAGTCAAGATGTCCCACCAGAAGCTTCAACATCAGACCACTTCCAGGGTGCTGGAACTACTTCACATGGACTTGATGGGGCCTATGCAAGTTGAAAGCCTTGGAGGAAAGAGGTATGCCTATGTTGTTGTGGATGATTTCTCCAGATTTACCAGGGTCAATTTTATCAGAGAGAAATCAGACACCTTTGAAGTATTCAAGGAGTTGAGTCTAAGACTTCAAAGAGAAAAAGACTGTGTCATCAAGAGAATCAGGAGTGACCATGGCAGAGAGTTTGAAAACAGCAAGTTTACTGAATTCTGCACATCTGAAGGCATCACTCATGAGTTCTCTGCAGCCATTACACCACAACAAAATGGCATAGTTGAAAGGAAAAACAGGACTTTGCAAGAGGCTGCTAGGGTCATGCTTCATGCCAAAGAACTTCCCTATAATCTCTGGGCTGAAGCCATGAACACAGCATGCTACATCCACAACAGAGTCACACTTAGAAGAGGGACTCCAACCACACTGTATGAAATCTGGAAAGGGAGGAAGCCAACTGTCAAGCACTTCCACATCTTTGGAAGTCCATGTTACATTTTGGCAGACAGAGAGCAAAGGAGAAAGATGGATCCCAAGAGTGATGCAGGAATATTCCTGGGATACTCTACAAACAGCAGAGCATATAGAGTATTCAATTCCAGAACCAGAACTGTGATGGAATCCATCAATGTGGTTGTTGATGATCTAACACCAGCAAGAAAGAAGGATGTCGAAGAAGATGTCAGAACATCGGGAGACAATGTAGCAGATACAGCTAAAAGTGCAGAAAATGCAGAAAACTCTGATTCTGCTACAGATGAACCAAACATCAACCAACCTGACAAGAAACCCTCCATTAGAATCCAGAAGATGCACCCCAAGGAGCTGATTATAGGAGATCCAAACAGAGGGGTCACTACAAGATCAAGGGAGATTGAGATTGTCTCCAATTCATGCTTTGTCTCCAAAATTGAGCCCAAGAATGTGAAAGAGGCACTGACTGATGAGTTCTGGATCAATGCTATGCAAGAAGAATTGGGGCAATTCAAAAGGAATGAAGTTTGGGAGCTAGTTCCTAGACCCGAGGGAACTAATGTGATTGGCACCAAGTGGATCTTCAAGAACAAAACCAATGAAGAAGGTGTTATAACCAGAAACAAGGCCAGACTTGTTGCTCAAGGCTACACTCAGATTGAAGGTGTAGACTTTGATGAAACTTTCGCCCCTGTTGCTAGACTTGAGTCCATCAGATTGTTACTTGGTGTAGCTTGCATCCTCAAATTCAAGCTGTACCAGATGGATGTGAAGAGCGCGTTTCTGAATGGATACCTGAATGAAGAAGTCTATGTGGAGCAGCCAAAGGGATTTGTAGATCCAACTCATCCAGATCATGTATACAGGCTCAAGAAGGCTCTCTATGGATTGAAGCAAGCTCCAAGAGCATGGTATGAGAGGCTAACAGAGTTCCTTACTCAGCAAGGGTATAGGAAGGGAGGAATTGACAAGACTCTCTTTGTCAAACAAGATGCTGAAAACTTGATGATAGCACAGATATATGTTGATGACATTGTGTTTGGAGGGATGTCGAATGAGATGCTTCGACATTTTGTCCAACAGATGCAATCTGAATTTGAGATGAGTCTTGTTGGAGAGCTGACTTATTTTCTGGGACTCCAAGTGAAGCAGATGGAAGACTCCATATTTCTCTCACAAAGCAAGTATGCAAAGAACATTGTCAAGAAGTTTGGAATGGAAAATGCCAGCCATAAAAGAACACCTGCACCTACTCACTTGAAGCTGTCAAAGGATGAAGCTGGCACCAGTGTTGATCAAAGTCTGTACAGAAGCATGATTGGGAGCTTACTATATTTAACAGCTAGCAGACCTGACATCACCTATGCAGTAGGTGTTTGTGCAAGATATCAAGCCAACCCTAAGATGAGTCACTTGAATCAAGTAAAGAGAATTCTGAAATATGTAAATGGCACCAGTGACTATGGGATTATGTACTGTCATTGTTCAGATTCAATGCTGGTTGGGTATTGTGATGCTGATTGGGCTGGAAGTGCAGATGACAGAAAAAGCACTTCTGGTGGATGCTTCTATCTGGGCAACAATCTTATTTCATGGTTCAGCAAGAAGCAGAACTGTGTGTCCCTATCTACTGCAGAAGCAGAGTATATTGCAGCAGGAAGCAGCTGTTCACAACTAGTTTGGATGAAGCAGATGCTCAAGGAGTACAATGTCGAACAAGATGTCATGACATTGTACTGTGACAACATGAGTGCTATTAATATTTCAAAAAATCCTGTTCAACACAGCAGAACCAAGCACATTGACATTAGACATCACTATATTAGAGATCTTGTTGATGATAAAGTGATCACACTGAAGCATGTTGACACTGAGGAACAAATAGCAGATATTTTCACAAAGGCATTGGATGCAAATCAGTTTGAAAAACTGAGGGGCAAGCTGGGCATTTGTCTGCTAGAGGATTTATAGCAATTACTGTTATCTGAACGTGCTCAAACGTTAATAGCGCGTTCTCTACTGGGCCAAGAAAAATTCGACAGTTGCTTCACACGGCCCTTTACATTCCTCATTCAAACTTATATTGTCGTGGTAATCCCGTCTTCAGCATTTCCCAACAGCTCTCAGAAATTCACGAAACCATTCCAAAAGCTCTGCTTCTCCATGGCTACCTCACCAAAAGAAACTTCAGCTCCTGGTTCATCCTCTGTACCATCATCTCCATCATCCACCAAAGCACCATCACACCAGGAACGACCTGAATTCAATATCCAACCCATCCAAATGATTCCTGGTTCAGCCCCTGTTCCTGAGAAACTGGTTCCCAAAAGACAACAGGGAGTGAAGATTTCTGAAAACCCTAGCCCTGCAACAAGTCCTAGGGAAGTAGACCCGGAGATGGATAAGAAGATCCGTAGTATTGTGAGTAGCATTCTGAAAAATGCGTCTGTCCCTGAAGCTGATGAAGATGTCCCAACATCTTCCACCCCAAATGTTTCTGTGCCTGATGTTGATAAAGATGTTCCAACATCTTCCGCTCCAAATGCTGAAGCCCTCCCTTCACCCAGTGAAGAGGAATCAACAGAAGAAGAAGATCAAGCCACAGAAGAGACCCCTGCACCAAGGGCACCAGAACCTGCTCCAGGTGACCTCATTGACCTAGAAGAGGTAGAATCTGATGAGGAACCCATTGCCAACAAGTTAGCACCTGGCATTGCAGAAAGACTTCAAAGCAGAAAGGGAAAAACCCCCATTACTAGGTCTGGACGAATCAAAACTATGGCCCAGAAGAAGAGCACTCCAATCACTCCTACCACATCCAGATGGAGCAAAGTTGCAGTCCCCTCCAAGAAGAGGAAAGAAATTTCCTCATCTGATTCTGATTATGATGTCGAACTAGATGTTCCCGACATCAAGTGGGCCAAGAAATCAGGGAAAAAGGTGCCTGGAAAAGTCCCTGATGCACCATTGGACAACATCTCATTCCACTCCATTGGCAATGTTGAAAGGTGGAAATTTGTATATCAACGAAGGCTTGCTTTAGAAAGAGAACTGGGAAGAAATGCCTTGGACTGCAAAGAGATCATGGACCTCATCAAGGCTGCTGGACTGCTGAAAACTGTCACCAAGTTGGGAGATTGCTATGAAAGCTTAGTCAGGGAATTCATTGTCAACATTCCCTCTGACATAACAAACAGAAAGAATGATGATTATCAGAAAGTGTTTGTCAGAGGAAAATGTGTTAGATTCTCCCCTGCTGTAATCAACAAGTACCTGGGCAGACCAACTGATGGAGTGGTGGATATTGCTGTTTCTGAGCATCAAATTGCCAAGGAAATCACTGCCAAACGAGTCCAGCATTGGCCAAAGAAAGGGAAGCTTTCTGCAGGGAAGCTAAGTGTGAAGTATGCAATCCTGCATAGGATTGGCGCTGCAAACTGGGTACCCACCAATCACACTTCCACTGTTGCCACAGGTTTGGGTAAATTTCTGTATGCTGTTGGAACCAAGTCCAAATTTAATTTTGGAAACTATATTTTTGATCAAACTGTTAAGCATTCAGAATCTTTTGCTGTCAAATTACCCATTGCCTTCCCAACTGTATTGTGTGGCATTATGTTGAGTCAACATCCAAATATTTTAAACAACATTGACTCTGTGATGAAGAGAGAATCTCCTCTATCCCTGCATTACAAACTTTTTGAGGGGACACATGTCCCAGACATTGTCTCGACATCAGGGAAAGCTGCTGCTTCAGGTGCTGTGTCCAAGGATGCTTTGATTGCTGAACTCAAGGACACATGCAAGGTGCTGGAAGCAACCATCAAAGCCACCACTGAGAAGAAACTGGAGCTAGAACGCCTGATCAAAAGGCTCTCAGACAGTGGCATTGATGATGGAGAAGCAGCTGAGGAAGAAGAAGCAGCTGAGGAGGAAGAGGAAGCTGCTGAGGAAGAAGAAGATGCAGCAGAGGATACAGAATCAGATGATGATGATTCTGAAGCCACCCCATGATCATCAGACCTTTATTTTTGCTTTTTACTCTTACTAGCTATAGGGGCATGTCCCTTTGAACAATTAATTTGCTATTGGTCTGTAATATTTGCATGCATTCTACTTTTGTCAAATTCTGTCTAAAAAGGGGGAGTAATAGTATTATGTGTGCATGATTTATGATTTTGAGTAGTAGGATACGATGTATAGTAGTAGGATACGATGTATGCATGATTCATGATTTTGAGGGGGAGTTGTATGATACGATGTATGCATGATTCATGATTTTGAGGGGGAGACTGCTGCTGCTGATGACGACTGATGTGAGCTACTGTAACTACGAGTAGCTGATAGAAGATACTGCAGTAAGAGCATGGAGACAGGGGGAGCAGAACGCTGATGTCACATGAGATGTCTTGACATCCTGGAAAAGACTAGTAGCTGATAGAAGATGCTGCAGTGAACTGCTTCACAGCAGTAGGAGCATGGAGACAGGGGGAGCAGAAAGCTGATGTCACGAGAGATGTCTTGACATCCTGGAAACGACTTGCAACTTGCAGAATTTTGCTGTCGCCATTACCAATTCCGCTGTGCTTGATTACTCTGATAATGAAAGTTGCTGATCCCACTTGCATAACTGCTCGTACCTGCTCAGGAAGTGTCTAAGTATGTTTTAGACAAAATTTGCCAAAGGGGGAGATTGTTAGTGCTTAGCTCTACTGAGTGTTTAAAAGATTGGCTAAGATTTTGTTAAAACATAAGCACTTAGACAAAGAAGGAAAGTTGGAGTTGCTGCACATGATGTCCAACGTTATGTCAAGGAATCAGATCGGGCTGCACAATGCACAAGGCAAGATAAAATGTCAAATGAAGAATTGAAGCTGCAGGATCCACGATGTCGGATACAATGTCCTGACATCCTGCCCGAAAATACTGGACACATAAATCTGTTATATCTTTAACAGAGTGTGCAGGATCCACGATGTCGGACACGATGTCCTGACATCCGGCCCGAAAATACTGGACACATAAATCTGCTATATCTTTAACAGATTAATGTGCAGTTAGCAACAGATTTGGCGATCTATCTTTAGGAACGAATTAAAAGATAATTAAAGTTCGAATTACAAACTTGAATAGTTTGTTCAGGGATTAAAGATTAAAGATAAAAACTAAAAGATCAAACTGTATCTTTTAGATCTTTAAGTGCAGATTTTCAGGAAAATGATAGATCTCATCCAGCACAAGAAGTTGCAGCCCAGAAACGCACACTGTTATATAAACATGAAGGCTGCACGAGTTTTCTACCAAGTCCGGGATTGAAGAGTTATTTTGTGAGTTTTGGGACTTGAGTGTTTTGTGAGCCACCTTGATGTCACCCTAACATCAAGTGTTGGACCTGAGTGTGTAGAGTTGATCTCTTTAGTGTGTAGAGTTGATCTCTTTAGTGTGTGGAGTTGATCTCTATTGTTCAGAGAGTAATCTCTGGTGTGTATTCGATTTAATTGTAAACACGGGAGTTCTCATATCTAAGAGTGGCTCTTAGGTAGAGATTGCACGGGTAGTGGTTAGGTGAGAAGGTTGTAAACAGTGGCTGTTAGATCTTCGAACTAACACTATTTTAGTGGATTTCCTCCCTGGCTTGGTAGCCCCCAGATGTAGGTGACGTTGCACTAAACTGGGTTAACAATTCTCTTGTGTTATTTACTTGTTTTGATCTGCTCATACTGTCAAACATAATCTGCATGTTCTGAAGCGTGATGTCGTGACATCCGATACGACATCTGTCATTGATATCAGAATTTCAATAAGTATTTACCTCATGCATACATTTTAAAACGCACTAAAAGCAACAAAGAGTTTATATACACAAGAACATAAAAAATAAAGGGAAACCAACAAAGGAGAAAGTCATGATAAAACATTTGCACAAGATTAAATGGCCTAACTCTCAAAAAATTGTCCCCAGTGGAGTCGCCAACTGTCGCAACATGCCCTTTTGCGGGCGGGCGACGCGTGACTCACGGGATGCGTGTTCCATGAAAGGAATACGCGCGGAGTCGCCACCAACATTTATTTGAGGAAAACATCAGAAAAACCGAAGGAAAACCGGTCAAAAAGAAATTTCTAAGTTCGGGAGTTGTATTTACGCTTGAGGAAGGTATTAGCACCTTTCACGTTTGTCTCGAAGGACAACAGCCTTTAATCGGATGTGCAAACATGACTTTGATTTTTTTTATGTTCCCTTTTATGTCTTTATACCCTTTATATTTTTTTCTTTTTTTTTTGTGGTCGACAAGGGTGTTCCCCTTTGCTCCTATGTATTCCTCAATTTATGATGGGGAAATCAGACCTACGTAGTTCTTGCTTATGCGTGAATCAAGTGATTCTTTTTTTACTTGAAAGGTGATCATTTTAAGGCGTTGGACCTTGAAAAATGATCCATTTTACTTAGTAAGAAACAGAAATGGTAAACTTTCAAAATCCTATTTTTGTGGACGAGCTTGACTAGGCGAGTCGATTTTAGCCTTAGTTTCACTTTAGTTATTAGTCAATTCAATTAAGAATGAGAAATCCCAAAGAGAAAACGTCCGATTGATTTTACGCTTTATTTTACTAAAAGGTATTTTTTATTATTATATTATTATTTACCTCTTTTTTTTTATTTCCAACGTGGTTGCGGCACGACCGATCGGTCGGAATTCTTTTCAACCAAAGTTAACGGATAATACAATTCAAACGATCGGTGGAAATTTATTTTATTTTTAGGTTAAGCGAGAAATGACTTAAATAAAATGGCTTAAGCACGTCAAAAGGGGGTATAAAAAGTAAATGAAACGAGAATAAAAATACATGAAACCAAATGTGGACCACCACGGGTACATAGAATGAATTGAAAAGCTTGGTTTGAGGTACTTACTCGTTGAAGACTGAAGAACGCTGAAGAACGAATGAAGAACGTCGAAGAACGGTCGAAAACCTTCGCGAAATTCCTCACGGAAACGTTACGAAAGCGCCTCGGCTTGGATTTTCTTCACGGAAACAATTTTTCAAAGCAAATTCGAAAGAGAAAGAAGTGCCTAAGGGGCTGAACCCTTTTCCACTTCACTTCTCCCCCTATTTATAGGAAATTGGGGGAGAAGCTTGCCACCCAGCTCGCCCAGGCTAGCTCAGCTCCCCCAGGCGAGCTCAGCTCGCCCAGGCGAGCAGGGTTGCTTCCTCTAATCGATTAAATCTACAAGGTAATCGATTAATTCAATGAAGTAATTGATTAGATTATCTTTTTAATTGATTAAAATGTTCTTCCCAAACCATGGAAACAACTCAAGATCAATGTAATCGATTAGATACTCCAAGTAATCGATTAAAGTGTTCTTCCCAAACCATGGAAACAACTCAAGATCTATGTAATCGATTAAAGTGTTCTTGTTCACTTCTGAAACACTTATAGAAAGAGAAGTAGTCAATTAAATCACGTGGTAATCGATTAAGGCAGAGACTCTTGAATAAATCAGTCATTGTCTCAAAAACAACTATGTAATCAATTGCGATAAGGTTGTAATCGATTAAATCGATACGAGACATAACTCTGCAAGCTTAAGAAAACTTGTGTAATCGATTACGATAAGGATGTAATCGACTAAAATAGAATTTTTCCTTCTAAAGAAATTTTTTAACTTTAGAAACTTTCTTCTCACTCACTCATGATGGTGTATGATGCACAAAATATATGATATGGACTAAGATGCAACATTCAATATAACAACATTTACAAATGCCACTCAAAGGAGTTGGGCATGTAAAAGAAAAAATATGTTCATGCTTTTCTTCAAGCTTCAAGCTTTTGTCTTCATGTTGCTCATGTTGCTCCCCTTATCTCTATCACATTTCTCTTAAACTGATTTAGCTCTTCATGCATTGCCATCAACCAGTGTTCATTACACAAAGCTTCATCAATGTTTCAAGCTTTTGTCTTCATGTTGCTCATGCTGCTCCCCTTATCTCTATCACATTTCTCTTAAACTGATTTAGCTCTTCATGCATTGCCATCAACCAGTGTTCATTACACAAAGCTTCATCAATGTTTCTTGGTTCAACCTGAGAAACAAAATCCATGTTTTTACACAAAATCCTGAGTCTAGAACGAGTAGAGACACCCTTTGATATTTCTCCTATTATGTTATCCAAAGAGAGGTCTTTCTGAGTTCTCCATTCTCTAGGAAATTCTTTAGGCGTTCTACTTGAGATCTCTTTGCTTTCTTCAAGTTCTTTAGATTTGATATCATCTTCAAGAGCATAATCATTTTCCTGAAAAGCTTCATCTTCTTATTCTAAAAAATTATCTTGAACAATAGAGTTAATTTCATCACATACTACATGAACATATTCTTCCACACTTAGAGTTATCCTATTAAATACTCTATATGCTTTACTATTCAATGAATAACCAAGAAAAATTGCATCATCGGCTTTTGCATCAAATTTGCCAAGAGAGTCTTCACTGTTGTTCAAAACAAAACATTTGCAACCAAAAACTCTCAGGTGAGAAATATTTGGTTTTCTTCCTTTATACAGTTCATAAAGAGTTTTCTTTAAAATAGGTCTAATAAGTATTGTGTTCAAAGTGTAGCAAATAGTATGTATAGCGTCAGCCCAAAAGTACTTAGGTAACTTTGTTTCATTTAGAAGGGTTCTTGCACCTTCTTCAAGGGATCTATTTTTCCTCTCCACAACACCATTTTGTTGAGGTGTTCTTGAGGTAGAAACATTATGGTGAATTTCATTTTCTTCACAAAAGTTTTCAAATACTCATTTTGAAATTCACCTCCATGATCACTTCTAAGTGAAACAATGTTGAGACCTTTTTCATTTTGAATCACCTTGGCAAGTTTGCGAAAAGCATCAAAAGCTTCACTTTTGGTTTTCAAAAATAAAGTCCATGTGAACCTTGAGTAATCATCTATTATAACTAGGACATAGTAATTACCACCAAAACCCATAGTTTTCGAGGGACCAAATAAGTCAATGTGAAGTAGTTCAAGGGGTTTTGAAGTAGAAACAACGTTTTTACTTTGAAAACAATTTTTAACTTGCTTCCCTTTTTGACAAGCTTCACACAATTTATTTTTCTCAAGATTGAGTTTTGGAAGACCAATTACTAAGTCTTTTTTGACTAGATGATTGAGATGATGGATGTTTATGTGTGCAACCCTACAATGCCATAACCAAGAATCATCAATCTTACTTACCAAATGTCATACCCTAATTTCGTTCGGGGACCATCTGTTTGTTGGGATGCGACCTTCGCTTGACCACTTCGAGGTACTTGACACTCATTGTTAGGCAATCCCTAAATTTCTGCGACATGTCGGGAGTCGAATGGAAGCGTTAATGCACAATCTGTAAAGTTCTGTAACATTCCAGAAGCCAAAGAGGGGACGATTGCGTAATTCGCAAGGTTTCGTGACATTACGGAAAGAAAACCAGTATCGTTACGTAATTCGTAAAGTTCCGTAACGTTACGGAAAAAGAATTAGCAAAAAAATGCAGATGGGTGTATTTAGTAAACAGGGGGGTGCAAATAGAAATCAGGCTCACTTGGGCCTTCCAGGATGTTCCCACAGAAGGCGACCTGGGCGGCAACCACCTCCCTCTTTCCCCCTTTTGACGTGCTTTAGTCATTTAGTTAAGTCATTTACTCGCCTAATAAAAAATAAAATAAATTTCCACCGATCATTTGAGTTGTAACATCTTGTAATTTCTGTTAGAATAAAATTTGACCGATCTGTCATGCCGTAACCATGTTTAAAACCAAAAAGAGGAAAAATAATAATATAATAATTAAAAAATATCTTTAAATAAAATAATAAAAAAAAGTCAATCAGACATCTTTCTTTGGGATTTTCTTTCTTAATCGAATTGACCAATAACCAAAATGAAACTAAGGCTAAAATCAATTCATAAATCAAACTTTTGTCATCACCTAAAAACCATTTTTTAAGGTCCAACGCCTTGAAATGGTCCTCTTCGCTTTTATTGGTTAAACGTGGACTTTTAAAAGCCTAAAATCAACACGTAGCTTTGTCACCTCTTCCAAAAAACCAAGAGATCATTAATGGTCCAATGCCTTAATGTTTTCTCTCCTTTCAAAAGAATCAAAAGATTGTAGATCACGCCTTTTCTGATTTTTCCGACGTTTTCCTCGAATAAACCTTGGTGGCGACTCCGCACGTTTTCCTTCCTTGGAAGATGCACCCGTGAGTCTCGCGTCGCCCTCCCGTCGAAGGGTAGGTTGCGACAGTTGGCGACTCCACTGGGGAGCTTTGTTAGAGAGTTAGGCCAATCAATCAATGTGCTTTCCTTACCATGACTTCCCTTTTGTTCTTTTTCTTTGTCTTTTTTTCTTATATTCTTGTATATATAGACTCTCTTGATGCTTTTAGTGTGTTTTAAAATGTATGCATGAGGTAAATATTTATTCATTTGATGCACACAAACACCAACACTATTTGCACACATGGTGAGTTAAAAAGAGGCCTTATACTCGGGTCCATGGGAACATAAGGAGTGGAGGTGAATTTGTGGTCATGCTAGGTCTCCAACTTGCTTGATTACAGTGAACCCTCACCTAGAGTTTTTCTCTTTGGTAACATATTGTTGCTAGTAGTCCCTACTGCCGCAATATGTTCTTCGAAGGGGATGATACCTCTAGAGACCATCAAGAGAGATATGACCACCTTGGGAATTATCACTAAAAACCCTTTTAGCTCCCTCCCATGTAGGTCCCTAAAATAAGGGCATGAAGCAAACACGCTGCGTGCCATTTTTACACTACCATGCATGTAGTCAAATGCCGTGTACCTTTTTGATTATATTTGTTTGTGGATATTGTCGTACTATGTACATCCCCGTGTTGTGCCTTTCGCGTATGCATCATGCACGGGTTTCGTCTTGATCCCTTCACTTTGGCAAACCAATGGACGGTCCGTGTCACCTTCTTAAATACATACGTCGAGTGTCGTGCTGCCCAAACGTTGTATCTAAGAAGGAGACAATTTCCCGGGCTCCCGTGTTCATGAAATTGCATCTATGTCATATGCATTTCTTCATGCATTCATCCATTCCACCCATGATAGATGTCGGAGTTTTGATTCGCACTGGGTTTTGTTTCACTTTAGTAAAACATGGGAACAAATCAAACCGGAAAAAGATTCTATCAAGTCAAGATTAAGGGCCTAGATGTATCCAGCCTTAAGGAGTTGGGGCGGTTGATGGGACCTCTCCAAATGCAAGCCTTCCACAAGGCGTATGGAAAGATTTTACATTTGACCATATCGGAGATATTCACAGAGGCCGTTGTATCACTCACCCAATACTATGACCAGCCTTTGAGATGCTTCACGTTTGGAGACTTCCAATTAGTACCAACTGTTGAAGAATTTGAGGAGATTCTAGGATGTCCTCTTGGGGGAAGAAAACCGTATCTTTTCTCCGGGTTTCTTCCCTCTTTGAGCAAGATTGCAATTGTGGTCAGGGATTCGGCAAGAGAGTTGGATCGTGTAAAGCAAACTCGAAACGGCGTAGTGGGCCTACCACGGAAGTACTTGGAAGGCAAGGCAAGGGATATGGCAAATCAAGAATAGTGGGTCCCGTTTGTGGACATATTAGCATTTCTAATCTTTGGGGTTGTCCTCTTTTCAAACATGGACGGTTTGGTGGACCTAGCCGCGATTGATGCTTTCCTTGCATATCACCATAGCAAAGAGAGCCCGGTGGTAGCTATCTTGGCGAACTTATTTGATACATTTGACCGAAGGTGCGAGAAGAGTAGCGCACGGATCATCTACTGCTTACCCGCTCTTTGTGTATGGTTGGTTTCGCACCTATTCCACCAAGACATAAGACACCCATGTCCGCTCCGAAGCCATCGCTCTTGTCGAAAAGAGAAGAGTAGATTGGGACCAACACTTGGCTGGGATAGGAGGCAGAACAATCTACTGGTTTCCTCGATGGAAGGAAGGAAATGAGGGAGTTCTCTTCTCATGTGGGGACTACCCAAACATCCTGTTGATAGGAATGAGGGGTTGCATTAACTACAATCCCGCACTTTCTATAAGACAGTTAGGGTACCCCATGAGGGGAGCACCGACGGAAGAGAGCCTTTCTCCTTTCCTTGTGATTGATTTCGGCGCGCAAGGCTTCAAGGTTATACAAAGAGTCCATAAGGCGTGGGAAGGCCCGTTAAGGAAAGATAAAGAACTTAGGGGCATCCGTAATGGCATCATCGGTGGTTATCATGAATGGCTAAAAGTTCGTACACGAAGGTTAGATTGGCTCTCCAAGTTGAAAATTATCAACGAGGAGAACTTTGAAGCTTCGGAAGAGGATGAAGAAGTCCGAGCTCTAAAAACAGAACTAGGAAAAGCAAGACTTGCCAAAGAAAAATTCAAGTTAGTCGCTACAGACGTCCGGAAAGAGTGTGTCGAGTTACGAGAAGAAAATGCAGCTACCGCAAGAGCCCTTGAACGAGAAACCAAGAGGGATCGCAAGGAAGAGCATGGCCGAGACTAATTCCGTGTAGCTTTGTGGGGCAGCAACAATGAGCTCAAGCTTCGAAGGGAAGTGATCGAGGTCGTACCCGAATCAAATAAACATGAAAATGCAGTAACTTGGAAGTGATCCTAGGTCGTTTCCCAACGAGCAGTGACAAGCCAAATGTTCATAATATACTTGCAGTAACGATGGGGAGGGGGGGGTTTGGTTGTTTGGTAATTAAAGAGCAAAACAAATAAAATGGAATACGAAACTACTAATATTAAAAATGGGTTGTTTCCTCTGATTCAGAAGCCACTCTCTTATCCTGGGTTATGGAGAATTCGTCCCTAACAGTCAACCACTTAATCCAACCCTATTTCAATTTACTAAGCGAAAATCAACTTAGGGTTTTCAATACGTGATTAGGCACCACATACACCAGTTAGCCCTTCGTCCATTAAGCATGAACGCAAGTTAGGCTCAGAGGCAATTAATCGAACACGAAGCGTGCACTGATTAATATTCACGAAATTGGGATAACTGGTGAAGGGAAAACTGCCAGGAAACTACATTACAAATGAAACCTCAAAGAGAGTTGGGCTTCTTCCTCAAAAGGAAACAACACCAGAAAATCTAGCCTTCCATGGATTCAAACAGAAAACGCAAATGAAACATGAAGCAGAAACGTAAATGAACAAGAACGTAAATGAATAGAAACGTAAATGAACAGAAACATAAATGAAAGTAGAAGAAGAAGCAAGAATGAACTCGTAATTTGAAGCAGAAAACGGAAATTTTCATTAAGAACGAAAACTGTAACAAGGGAACAGAAAAACGTGAAAACCTAAAACCAAAGCTCTGAATAATGAAAATAGCATAACAGAATGCCTTCACGAATCCCAAGGCAGCTATTTAAAAAGAGTCACTCAAAGTCACTGGGCCCTATTACAATACTCTGGCCCAAAACGAAATAAACACTGAACAACATAAAATAAAATTGCGAAATTTCCTAATTAGAAATTAACTAAGGTAAGCGCTGCTTTATTTGCCCTCTTCAAGTCCACAACCAAAATCCGGATTAAGCTCAATGTTTCATTAATTCCTGAAA
The DNA here is from genome assembly GCF_000004515.6 of Glycine max. NCBI lineage: Eukaryota > Viridiplantae > Streptophyta > Magnoliopsida > Fabales > Fabaceae > Glycine > Glycine max. The sequence goes on from NC_038255.2 coordinate 30,044,689, forward strand.
TTAGATTAAAAACATCAAATTAGCTAAATGAGCCCAAATAATAAAACTACCTAATTAATTGACAATTAAGATCAATCAATGATTAAAATGGTGCAAAAAAGGGTTTAGAAAATAGAAGAAAATGATGGCACATCAGGAAGAGAGAGACCAATCACGAGCACATAGCATGGTCTTAAAAGAGGAGTTAGCTGCTTGCTCAAGGTCCAAGAGAAGCTTGTCTCAGTGTTTATGCAAGACAGAGACCAACATGTTAGCCATCGTCAGCAAGTACCAAGAGGAATTAAATCTAGCCACGGCCCATGAGCACAAAGTGGCGGACGAGTATGCCCGAGTGTACGCGGAAAAGGAGGCTAGAGGAAGGGTGATCGAATCGTTACATCAAGAGGCAACAATATGGATGGACCGATTTGCTCTTACTTTGAACGGGAGTCAAGAACTTCCCCGATTGCTAGCCAAGGCCAAAGCAATGGCGGACACCTACTCCGCCCCCGAGGTGATCCACGGACTTCTCAGCTATTGTCAGCGTATGATAGACTTATTGGCCCATATAATTAGAAACCGATAGGAAGTTTGTATTGTCACTCAGATCTTGACTAGTTATGACTTTCTGAATAAAATGAGTTTATCCCGCATTTTTACTCCAAAGATCAGTGCGAATCAAATCACTCCCGCATTTTATCTCTAGCATGCATTCATTTTTGTTTACCTACTCCTCACGTTTGGTTTTTTAGGAAAAACGCCATAACTAAATGCGCCCCATAGCATCCCTATCGCACCAGATCCAAATCTAGGACGATGGGTGACCAAGAGGAGATACAGGAACAGATGAAAGCCGACATGTCAGCTTTGAAAGAGCAAATGACTTCCATGATGGATGCCATGTTAGGAATGAGACAACTTATGGAGAATAATGTGGCCACCACTGCCTCTGTTAGTTCGGCTGCCGAAGCAGACCCAACTCTCCCAGCTACCGCGCACCATCCTCTCCGAAACGTGGTAGGAGGAGAAAGAAGCACACTGGGGCACATCAGCAACCCCCATTTGGGATACAACCGGGTGGCGTACCCTTATGGATTACCACCTAATTACACACCACTAGTCATGCGTGATGACGCGGGTCATGTCCCTTCCCCCATCCTTGAAAGGGAGCCTCCTCGACAGTCGGACGAGGTTCACGAGGATCGTAGAGAGTATGCCCAAGGAGGCATCGATTTCTACCCCCCGGTCCCCGTCGAGGGGCTGGCACCCAACATACTGCCTCAGCCCAACCTCCCAGCACTACCAATATTCTTGTCCACAGAAGGACCACCCTCGGCAGCGGAAGAAAGAAGGAAACTCGATCTCATCGAATAGAGATTGAGAGCTGTTGAAGGCTTTGGCGACTATCCGTTCACGGACATGGCAGATCTTTGCTTAGTACCGGACGTCGTCATCCCCCCAAAATTCAAGGTACCTGATTTCAACAGGTACAAAGGGACGACTTATCCTAAGAACCATCTCAAGATGTATTGTCGCAAGATGGGGGTGCATTCTAGGGATGAAAAGTTGTTAATGCACTTTTTCCAAGATAGCTTGGCTGGAGCCGTGGTCATTTGGTACACTAATCTGGAAGCTTCCCGCATCCGCACTTGGAAGGATCTGATTAGTGCCTTCCTTAGGCAATATTAGTACAATTCCGATATGGCTCCCGATCGGACTCAGCTGTAGAACATGGTTAAAAAGGAAAGTAAGACCTTTAAAGAGTACGCTCAGCGATGGAGGGACCTGGCAGCGTAAGTGGCCCCTCCAATAGTCGAAAGGGAAATGATTGCCATGATGGTAGACACCTTGCCGGTGTTTTACTATGAGAAGTTAGTGGGCTACATGCCTTCCAGCTTCGTGGACTTGGTATTCGCCAGGGAAAGAATTGAAGTAGGTTTGAAGAGAGGGAAGTTCAATTACGTCTCCTCCACAAGTACCAACGCTAGGAGGATCGGAGCAACTGGGGCAAAAAGGAAGGAAAGAGATACCCATGCCGTCACTTCAGCGCCTGCATGGATCAAGCCACTACAGACCTCCCACGGTACCTATCAATAGCGCAACATCACCTGAGCTTCGTAGCTCGCGCCGGGGACTCTTCCAATTCAGCACCCGTACAATCTAGAGCGCCCGCGCCCATCTAGAGGGAGGCCCCCCAAGCTCCGGCTCCAACCCCGACTCGCCCGACCGGCAACGCCAACTTTGGCGCCGGTTTCAACGCGATAAGGAACTTCCCCTGAGGCCAACTCCAGAGTTCACCCTGATCCCAATGACGTACGAAGACCTCTTGCCATCCCTCATCGCCAACCAGATGGCTGTGATATCTCCCGAGAAGATCAACTAGCCTCCTTTTCCAAAGTGGTATAACCCTGACGCAACCTGCGCATACCATGGGAAAACCCCGGGCCACTCCACCGAAAAATGCCTGGCCCTTAAATACAAGGTCCAACATTTGATATACGTCGGATGACTGACTTTTCAAGAGGACCGGCCCAACGTGAAAACGAACCCGCTCGCCAATCATGGAGGGGGAGCAATTAATGTCGTCGAGTCGGGTAGGCCGCACAGATCCAAGCCTTTGAAGGACGTGACGATCCCCAAGAGATTTATCTACAAGGCCCTACAAAAGGAGGGCGTAATTCCCCATGATGGGCACGGGGAAGATTCCTGTTTGATGCATCCCAGCGAGCTACATAACATGGAAACATGTTTAGCAGAGAAGGACCTGTTGCAACAGATGATAGATCGAGGCCGGCTGGAAGTCGGCGATGAGGGGAGTGAAGAGCAGCATATATGTATGCAGTCCGCAGATGAGGGAAGTTTTCGAAGGCCTAAGCCTTTGGTGGTATATTTCACTAGAGACACAACTCCCCAAAAGCCCTGAACCCCTCGGTAGTTAAACCTATTCCGTTTCCATACCGAAACAGCCACGCAGTTCCGTGGAGGTATACGCCTCCAAGCGAAAGGAAGGAAGAAGCCACCGACATCAGCTCGTTGTCAACCAAGGTAACCAATATCACGGGGCTGAGCGGCGTGACCCACAGCGGTCGCGTGTGCGCACCCCCTGACCTGCCGACACAACCCGCAAGCGTTAAAGGGAAGGCAAAGATGGCGGAGGAACAAAATGACAAGACGAGCCCCACTCCGAACGAGAATATTCCAGTGAAAGGTCTTCTAGAGAAAAAGGATGGCTGTGGCAAGAAAGAAGTATCGCTAGAGGAGGCTGGCGAGTTCCTCCGCATTATTCAGCAAAGCGAGTTCAAGGTCATTGAGCAACTCAACAAAACCCCGGCCAGAGTCTCTCTTTTGGAACTGCTCATGAGCTCTGAGCATCATCGGGCTTTGCTAGTAAAGGTCTTGAACGAAGCTCATGTAGCCCAAGAGATCTCCATAGAAGGCTTTAGAGGACTCGTCAATAACATCATCGCCAACAACTATCTTACCTTCGCTAAAGAAGAAATCCCTACTAAGGGGAGAGGGCATAACAGGGTTCGCATGTGTCAGTCAAGTGCATGGACCACGTCGTGGCCAAGGTACTCATCGATAACAGTTCCAGTTTAAACGTAATGCCCAAAAGCACGTTGGAGAAATTGTCATTTAACGCTTCCCATCTAAGACCAAGTTCTATGGTGGTCCGTGCCTTCGACGGAAGCCGCTGAGAGGTGAAGCGAGAGATCGACCTCCCTGTACAGATAGGCCCCCATACCTGTCAGGTTACCTTCCAAGTAATGGATATTAACCTGGCTTACAGCTGTCTTTTGGGACGCCCGTAGATCCACTCGGTGGGAGTCATTCCCTCTACACTCCACCAAAAACTGAAGTTCATAGTAGAGGGGCATTTGGTCATTGTGTCGGGGGAGGAAGACATCTTGGTAAGTTGCCCGTCCTCTATGCCATATGTGGAAGCCGTGGAGGAGTCATTGGAAACAGCCTTCCAATCTTTTGAGGTAGTAAGCATTGCCTCTGTAGATTCCTTCTCTGTCAACCTTGCCTATCCGATACGACAATGATGATGGCCTGAGTGATGTTGGGGAATGGCTACAAGCCCGGAATGGGTTTAGGCAAGGACAACGGCGGCAGAACCAGCCTGGTAAGCACCAGAGGAAACCGTGGGAAGTTTGGATTAGGCTATAAACCCACACAAGCGGACATAAGGAAAAGTGTCACAGGAAGGAAGAGCAGAAGCCAAGGTTCGCAATTGGGACGACAAGTCAAAGAGGGCCCATCCTGCCACATCAGTAGGAGCTTTATAAGTGCGGGTCTAGGACACGAAGGCCAAGTCGTTGCGATATGCAAGAATGACTCTCCGAGTGGGTCGGATTTGGTACGACCATGCCCTCCTGATTTCCGACTAGGAAATTGGCGAGTGGAGGAGCACCCGGGCATTTACGCGACAAGCATAATGTAACCCGTTGTGGCTTTTAAACTCTACGGTTGGGCCTAGGCTTTAGAATTTCCTTTTGTTGAGGCTTTATGTCTTTTGTTCCTGAATTTATAATATAAAGATCTTTCTTCATCTGTTCCTGCGCCTCTACCCATTCTCATTCATTTGCATTTTTATTTCTTTACGCTTAAAACGCCAGATCTGACGACGAGTCCCTCGAAGGTACTAATACTTGGGACCCGACCATCGATTTCAAGCAAGAAGTGGGTTCAGACAGAGAGTGAAGAGAACGAGGATGTGAGACTTCCCCCGGAGTTGGAGAAGATAGTCACCCATGAGGACCAAGAGATGGGGCCTCATCAAGAAGAGACAGAACTAGTAGACTTAGGAACCGGCAGTGGGATTAAGGAAGTGAAGATAGGTACGGGTATGACCGCACCCATCCGTGAAGAATTGATGGCCCTACTAAAAAACTACCAAGACATCTTTGCCTGGTCATACCAAGATATGCCCGGTTTGAGTTTTGACATCGTACAACACCGATTACCACTAAATCCTGAGTGTTCCCCGATAAAACAAAAGCTGAGGAGGATGAAGCCTGAGACATCCTTGAAAATAAAAGAAAAGGTAAAGAAACAATTTGACGCTGGTTTTTTGGCTGTCGCTCGGTACCCAGAATGGGTTGCCAACATTGTACCAGTCCCTAAGAAGGATGGGAAGGTATGAATGTGCGTAGATTATCGGGACCTGAATCGGGCCAGTCCCAAGGACAATTTCCCTCTGCCACACATCGATATCCTCGTGGATAATACGACCAATTTCACTTTGTTTTCCTTCTTGGATGGGTTCTCCGGTTACAATCAGATAAAAATGGCGCCGGAGGATATGGAAAAGACTACCTTCGTCACCCTGTGGGGGACGTTCTGTTATAAGGTGATGTCTTTTGGACTCAAGAACGTCGAGGCAACTTATCAGCAGGCTATGGTGGCTTTGTTCCACAATATGATGCACCGAGAAATCGAGGTCTATATGGACGACATAATTGCCAAGTCTAGGACCGAGGAGGAACACCTTGTCAACTTGTGGAAGTTGTTCGAAAGGCTTAGGAAATATCAATTGAGGTTAAACCCTGCTAAGTGTACCTTCGGGGTCAAGTAAGGGAAATTACTAGGTTTCATCGTAAGCCAGAAAGAGATAGAGTTGGACCCCGAAAAGGTGAAAGCCATCCTTGAGATGCCAGAACCGCGTACCGAGAGGCAGGTCCGAGGTTTCATGGGGCGTTTGAACTACATTGCCAGATTCATATCACAGCTCACCGCTATCTGTGAGCCGTTGTTCAAGCTCTTACGCAAAAACCAATCCGTCCGCTGGAACAAGGATTGTCAAGAGGCGTTTGGAAGGATCAAACAGTGTCTCATGAACCCTCCCGTGCTTATGTCGCCGGTACCCAAAAGGCCTCTCATCTTGTATATGACGATTTTCGACGAGTCGATGGGATGTATGCTGGGGCAACATGACGAGTCTGGGAAGAGAGCGCGCGTTGTCTACTACTTGAGTAAGAAGTTCACGGCCTGTGAAATGAACTACTCCCTGCTCGAAAAAACGTGTTGTGCTTTAGTCTGGGCGTCCCACCGTCTAAGACAATACATGCTGAGCCATACCACCTGGTTGATATCCAAGATGGACCCGGTTAAGTACATCTTTGAGAAGCCTGCTCTCATAGGGCGGATTGCCCAGTGGTAGGATTTGCTATCCGAGTTCGATATAGTCTATGTCACCCAAAAGGCGATAAAAGGAAGCACCTTGGCAGATTATTTGGCTCAACAGCCTCTCAATGACTATCAACCCATGCATCCTGAGTTCCCGAATGAGAACATCATGGCCTTGTTTGAGGAAAAGCTAGACGAGGACCGGGACAAATGGATCACGTGGTTTGGTGGAGCGTCAAACGTTCTAGGCCATGGCATTGGGGAAGTATTGGTCTCTCCGGACAATCAATGTATACCTTTCACAGCCAGGCTGGGGTTCGACTACACCAACAACATGGTTGAGTATGAAGCATGCGCCCTGGCCCTCCAGGCAATAATTGACTCCAATGTCAAGCTACTCAAGGTGTACGGGGACTTAGCACTAGTGATTCACCAGCTGAGAGGGGAATGGGAAACTAGAGACCACAAGCTGATACTCTACCAAGCCTATATCAAGGAATTGGCTAGTTTCTTTGATGAGATCTCCTTCCATCACGTTCCCCGAGAGGAAAATCATATGGTAGATGCGCTTTCCACTTTAGCGTCCATGTTCCAGCTAACACCACACGGGGACCTACCGTACATTGAATTCTGGTGTCGTGGCAGACCCGCACATTGTTGTTGGGTGGAAGAGGAACGGGACGGTAAGCCTTGGTATTTCGATATCAAGCGATACATTGAAAGCAAAGAGTACCCATCGGAGGCCTCTGACAATGACAAAAGGACATTGAGGAGATTGGCGGCCGACTTCTTCATGAGCGGAAGCATACTATACAATAGAAACCATGACATGGTTCTGATACGCTGCGTGAACGCTAAGGAAGCAGAAAACATGCTGGGGGAGGTCCATGGGGGCTCTTTTGGTACGCACGCTAATGGGCACGCCATGGCTAGAAAGATCTTAAGGGCAGGTTACTATTGGCTCACCATGGAGAGCGATTGTTGTCTCCATGTGAGGAAGTGTCACAAATGCCAGACATTCGCAGACAATGTCAATGCTCTGCCCTTGCCCCTGAATGTCTTGGCCGCACCGTGGCCGTTTTCCATGTGGGGGATAGATGTGATTGGGCCATAGAGCCCAAAGCTGCAAATGGACATCGTTTCATCCTAGTGGCGATCGATTACTTCACTAAGTGGGTCGAAGCCATGTCGTACGCTAGTGTCACCAGGAGTGTGGTGGTCAGGTTCATTAAGAGGGAAATCATCTGCCGATACGGTTTGCCGAGGAAGATTATCACGGACAACGACACCAACTTGAATAACAAGATGATGGGGGAAATGTGCGAGGATTTTAAGACCCAACATCACAATTCCACGCCCTACCGACCAAAGATGAACGGAGCCGTGGAGGCAGCTGTCATACCCTAATTTCGTCCGGGGATCATCTGTTTGTTAGGGTGCGACCCTTGCTTCACCACTTCGAGGTACTTGACACCCATCGTTAGGCAATCCGTGAAGTTCTGCGGCATGTCGGGAGTTGAAAGGACGTGTTAAGGCGCAATCCGTAAAGTTTCGTAACATTACGAAAAGAAAACAAGTATCGTTACATAATTCCTAAAGTTTCGTAACGTTACGAAAAAAGAATCTTCAAAAAAAGGTAGGGGTGTATTTAGTAAACAGGGGGGTACAAATAGCAATCAGGCCCACTAGGGCCTTCCAGGATCTTCCAACAGGAGGCGGTGCCTTCTGGTGGAAGCAACCCAGTTCGCCTGGGCAAGCTGAGCTCGCCTGGGCAAGCTGGGCGGCAACCACCACCCTCTTTTCCCCTATAAATAGGGGGAAGAGGGCAGAACAAAAATGTTCAACGCTCCTGGTATCTGAGAATCACTTAAAATTAGTGAGAAAAATTGTTTCCGTGAAGAAAATCCAAGTCGAGGCGCTTCCGTAACGCTTCCGAGACATTTCCATGGGCGATTTCGCGAAGGTTTTCCACCGTTCTTCGTCATTCTTCGGTCTTCAACCAGTAAGTTCCCAAAATCAAACTTTTTAATTCATTCTATGTACCCTTAGAGGTCCCCATTTGTTTTGCATGCTTTTATTTTTATTTCATTTACTTTCCGTACCCCCTTTTGACGTGCTTTAGTCATTTATTTAAGTCGTTTTCTCGCCTAATCAAAAATAAAATAAATTTCCACCATTCATTTGAATTGTAACATCTTTTAATTTCTGTTAAAATGGAATCCGACCGTTTTGCCATGCCGTAACCACGTTTAAAACCAAAAAGAGGCAAAATAATAATATAATAATAAAAAAAATATCTTTTTAATAAAATAATAAAAAAAATCAATTGGATGTTTCTCTTTGGGATTTTTCTTTCTTAATCGAATTGACTAATAACCAAAGTGAAACTAAGGCTAAAATCAATTCATAAATCAAACTTTTTCATCACATAAAAAGCCATTTTTAATGTCCAACGCCTTTAAATGGTCTTTTTTGCTTTTATTGGTTAAACGTGGGTTTCTAAAGCCTAAAATCAACACGTAGCTTTGTTACCTCTTTCAAAAAAATAAGAGATCATTAATGGTCCAATGCCTTAATGTTTACTCTCCTTTCAAAAGAACCGAAAGATTGTTTAATGGTCCAACGCCTTAAATGACCTTTCATCCAATCAAATATATCTTGCAAAAAAGGATAAAAATAATTTAACCAACGTTTAGTTCTCAAAGAACTACGTAGGTCTGATTTCCTTACCACAATTGAGGAATACGTAGGAGCAAGAGAAACACCTTTGTCGACCACAAAAAGATAAAAAAAACAAAAAGGCATAAAAAGACATAAGAACGCAACAAAGGGAAGATAACACAAAATGAAGTTATATTTGCACACTTGATTAAAGGCTGCCGTCCCTTGTGACGGACGTGTGTGGTGCTAATACATTCCCCGTGCGTAAATACAACTCCCGAACCTTTCATTTAAAGTTCGTAGACCACACCTTTTTCCAGTTTTTTTGACGTTTTCCTCGAATAAACGTTGGTGGCGACTCTGCGCGTTTTCCTTCCTTGGAAGATGCTCCCGTGAGTCTCGCGTCGCCCTCCCGCCGAAGGGTAGGTTGCGACAGCTGCCGACTCCACTGGGGACTATTTTTAGAGAGTTAGGCCTTCTAATCTTGTGCAATACTATGACTTCCCTTTTGTTCTTTTCCTTTGTCTTTTTTTCTTATGTTCTTGTGCATATAAACTCTTTTGATGCTTTTAGTGTGTTTTAAAATGTATGAATGAGGTAAATATTTATTCATTTGATGCACACAAACACCAACACTATTTGCACACACGGTGAGTTGAAAAAAGGGCCCTATACCCAGGTTCGTGGGAACATAAGGAGTGGAGGTGAATCTATGATCATGCTAGGTCTCCGACTTGCTTGATTACAGTGAACCCTCATCTAGAGTTTTTCTCTTTGATAACTTATTGTTGCTAGTAGTCCCTACTACTGCAATATGTTCTTCGAAGGGGATGATACCTCTAGAGACCATCAAGAGAGATATGACCACCTTGGGAATTATCACTAAAAGCCTTTTTTGCTCCCTCCCATGTAGGTCCCTAATATAGGGGCACGAAGTAAACACGCTGCGTGCCATTTTCCACACTGCCATGCATGTAGTCAAATGTCGTGAACCCCTTTGATTATATTTGTTTGTTGATAGTGTCGTACTATGTACGTTCCTATGTTGTGCCTTATCATGCACAAGTTTCGTCTTGATCCTCTCTCTTTGGCAAACCAATGGAAGGTCCGTGTCACCTTCTCAAATACATACGTCGGGCACCGTGCTACCCCAAGACGTTGTATCTAAGAAGTAGACAATTTATCGGGTTCCCGTATTCATAAATTGCATCTGTGTCATATGCATTTCTTCATGCATTCATCCATTCAGCCCATGATAGATGTCGGAGTTTTGATTCGCACTGGGTTTTTGTTTCACTTTAGTAAAACATGGGAACAAATCAAACTGGAAAAACGTTTCATCAATTCAAGATTAAGGGCCTAGATATCACCAGCATTAAGGAGTTGGGGCGGTTGATGGGACCTCTCCAAATTCAAGCCTTCCGCAAGGCGTACGGAAAAATTTTAGATTTGACCATAGCAGAGATATCCACGGAAGCCGTTGTATCACTCACCCAATACTATGGCCAGCCTTTGAGATGCTTCACATTTGGAGACTTCCAATTAGTACCGGCTATTGAAGAATTTGAGGAGATTCTAGGATGTCCTCTTGGGGGAAGGAAACCGTATCTTTTCTCCGGGTTTCTTCCCTCCTTGAGCAAGATTGCAGTTGTGGTCAGGGATTCGGCAAAAGAATTGGATCGTGTAAAGCAAACTCGAAACGGCGTAGTGGGCCTACCACGGAAGTACTTGGAAGGCAAGGCAAGGGTTATGGCAAATCAAGAGGAGTGGGTCCCGTTTATGGACGTATTAGCATTGATAATCTTTGGGGTTGTCCTCTTTCCAAACGTGGACGGTTTGGTGGACCTAGCCGCAATTGATGCTTTCCTTGCATATCACTATAGCAAAGAAAGCCCGGTGGTAGCTATCTTGGCAGACTTATTTGACACATTTGACCGAAGGCGCGAGAAGAGTAGCACACGGATCATCTGCTATTTACCCACTCTTTGTGTATGGTTGGTTTCGCACCTATTCCAACAAGACATAAGGCACCCATGTCCGCTCCGAAGCCATCGCTCCTGTCGAAAAGAGAAGAGTAGATTGGGACCAACACTTGGCTGGGATAGGAGGCAGAACAATCTATTGGTTTCCTCGATGGAAGGAAGGAAATGAGGGAGTTCTCTTCTCATGTGGGGACTACCCAAACATCCTATTGATAGGAACGAGGGGTTGCATTAACTACAATCTCGCACTTGCTATAAGACAGTTAGGGTACCCCATGAGGGGAGCACCGACGGAAGAGAGCCTTTCTCCTTTCCTTATGAGAGATTTCGGTGCACAAGGCTTCAAGGTTATACAAAGAGTCTATAAGGCGTGGGAAGGCCCATTAAGGAAAGATAAAGAACTTAGGGGCATCCGTAATGGCATCATCGGTGGTTATCATGAATGGCTAAAGGTTTGTACACGAGGGTTAGATTGGCTCTCCAAGTTGAAAATTATCAATGAGGAGAACTTCGAAGCTCCGGAAGAGGATGAAGAAGTCCGAGCTCTAAAAACCGAACTAGGAAAAGCAAGACTTGCCAAAGAAAAATTCAAGTTGGTCGCTACAGACGTCCGGAAAGAGTGTGCTGAGTTACGAGAAGAAAATGCAGCTACTGCAGGAGCCCTTGAACAAGAAACCAAGAGGGCTCGCAAGGAAGAGCATGGCCGAGACAAATTCCGTGGAGCTTTGTGGGGCAGCAACAGTGAGCTCAAGCTTCGAAGGGAAGAGAGAGACCAATCACGAGCACATAGCATGGTCTTGAAAGAGGAGTTAGCTGCTTGGTCAAGGTCCAAAAGAAGCTTGTCTCAGTGTTTATGTGAGACAGAGACCAACATGTTAGCCATTGTCAACAGGTACCAAGAAGAACTAAATCTATCCACGGCCCACGACCATAAAGTAGTGGACGAGTATGCCCGAGTGTACGCAAAAAAGGTGGCTAGAGGAAGGGTGATCGACTCATTACATCAAGAGGCAACAATCTGGATGGACCGATTTGCTCTTACCTTGAACGGGAGTCAAGAACTTCCCCGAATGCTAGCCAAGGCCAAAGCAATGGCGGACACCTACTCCGCCCCCGAGGAGATCCACGGACTTCTCAGCTATTGTCAGCATATGATAGACTTAATGGCCCATATAATTAGAAACCGCTAGGAAGTTTGTATTGTCACTCAGATCTTGACTAGATATAACTTTCTGAATAAAATGAGTTTATCCCATGTTTTTACTCCGAAGATCAAGTGCAAATCAAATCACTCTCGCATTTTATCTCTAGCATGCATTCATTTTTTCTTTACCTACTCCTCACGTATGGTTTTTTAGGAAAAACGCCATAACTAAATGTGCCCCAAGGCATCCCTATCGCACTAGATCCAAATCTAGGATGATGGGTGACCAAGAGGAGACACAGGAACAGATGAAAGCCGACATGTCAGCTTTGAAAGAGAAAATGGCTTCCATGATGGAGGCCATGTTATGGACGAGGCAACTCATGGAGAATAACGTGGCCACCGCTGCCGTTGTTAGTTCGGCTACCGATGCAGACCCAACTCTCCCAGTTACCGCACACCATCCTCTCCCAAACACAGTAGGACGAGAAAGGAGCACACTGGGCCACATCCGTTCGCGGACATGGCGGATCTTTGCTTGGTACCAGACGTCGTCACCCCCCCAAAATTCAAGGTACCTGATTTCGACAAGTACAAAGGGACGACTTGTCCTAAGAACCATCTCAAGATGTATTGTCGCAAGATGGGGGCACATTCTAGGGATGAAAAGTTGTTAATGCACTTTTTCCAAGATAGCTTAGCAGGATATTTTGCGCGTATGCAAGTTCATAAATGTTCTTCTTCAGGGAAATGTGTGCACAAGTTTGTTCTAAGTGGAAAAGATTAGTATGCCATTTTTTCTTTAAAATGGCATTTCCTTGTAAATTAACTTTCCAAACATTTGTCCTCGCAGGAAATGGCTCCGAAAAAGCTTTCCACGAAGAGGTCTAGGAGAGACGTCGCGGTGGAAGCGTCCAGTGTCGCCCCCAAGTTTGATAGCCACCGTTTCCGGAGCGCCGAGCACCAACAGCGCTTCGAGGCCATCAAAGGATGGTTGTTCCATAGAGAGAGGCGCGTCCACCTCAGGGAGGATGAGTATACAGATTTTCAGGAGGAGATAGCTTGCAGACATTGGACGTCGCTGGTGACTCCCATGGCTAAGTTTGACCCTAAAGTAGTCCTGGAGTTTTATGCTAATGCTTGGCCCACAGAGGAGGGAGTGCGAGACATGTGTTCATGGGTGAGGGATCAGTGGATTCCCTTTGACACAGATGCCCTCAGCCAGTTCCTAGGTGACCCACTAGTGTTGGGGGAAGGCCAGCAGTGCGAGTTCAGCCAGAGGAGGAACATGGCTGACGGGTTCGACGAGGAGGTCATTGCCTAGTTGTTATGCACACCGGGGCAGGATTTCACCCGGACCGCTGCAAGGAGGCGGGTGCAAATCATGCGCACCAGCATGACCACCTTGACCCAGACGTGGATGACATTGCTGCTCAGCAATGTCTTGCCTAGCGATCATAACTCTGATCTCCCTCTGCCAAAGTGCCAGTTGGTGTATGCCATCCTGACACGGATGAGTGTCCACGTGGCCCAGGTGATTGCTGACGCTATCTATCTATTTGGAGGTATGTCGCCCACCAAGCACCCTCTAGACCCGAATAAGTTTAACAGGGCCCTGGGATTTCCGGCATTGATCACGGGCCTCTGCCAGTCGTTTGGGGTTCCCGTCACCCCCACTAAGGTGATCCGACCGTTGATCACCCGGGCCTTCATCGAGAAGTATTGCACGCCCAGGCAAGCGCAGGGTGATGCACCTTAGGCTGCAGACGCACCGCCGCCACCTCATCAGCCCGATCCCGCTAGATCCCTAGGCATGGAGTGTTATCTACAACACTTGGTTCGCCAGCAGGCGGCCAACCACTGGGGGCAGGTGCAGATACATGAGTGTCTCTATCGGTTCAGTCTCAATCAGCAGGGGTAGGGTTTCGCTTCTTTTGCATGCCCTACTCTAGAAAAGTTTGGGGCTGAGGTCGCATGGCCCAGAGATTGGACCGAGGCCCAGGCAAGGGAGGAGCCCGCAGGATCCCCCGGTGCGGCAGAGGAGGCCCGTATGGATGAAGAAATGACGGACTTGCTTGGTTTCTTGGGAGGAAGCGGAGCCACGTGACCGAGGTCACTGCACTTTTGTTATTGACATTATTGTTTTCTATTATTGTCTATATTGCTATTGACATTACTATTTTCTGTTATTGTTTATATGGTTACTAACATTACTATTATTATTTTTCGTTTCTGTTAGATATTTTTTGCGTTATGGCTCTCAGTTATTTCGTCACTGTTTTTGCGACTTACCATGTCGTGCATTCTTTTCATTTACCTTGTGGTTAGACGTAAGTAGATAGTGTGCGCCCCCGTCCGCACGATCTTTTTAGAGAGAAAAAGAAAAAGGGAGAGAAAATGAATAAATAATAATACCTTAAAAAAGGAAAGAAAAAAAAAAGGGAGCAAGCAAGAAAAGAAAAAGAAGAAAAAAAGAAAAATAATAATAATAATAAAAAGTTGTCTGGCTAAAAAATAAAATCAACATGCTTGTGAAAGGAGATAACTTCCAACTTTTCTTTGAAAAAATTCACTGATCATAACCAGTTTTTGAAAAAAAATGTGTATACACCTGAAGGGTGAATGCTATGAAAGTTTTCCCAAACGCCCAAAAATGTACTCGGATGAATGCACAAATTGATAAAAGAACATATTTTGGAAACACTGGGTTGACTAAAATAGAGAAAATGAATCATGAGCCCTAGCATCACATGACCAAAAAATTTTCAACACTTGAGTGTCCCCATAGGTGCATGCATGACTAGTTTTGCATAAAATTTCCAAATCATCATTGTTGCATTTGTGTCATGGAAATAATGTGGGACATCCTCTTTATCCCTGAACCAAACCAAACCCTGACATATGTCATGTCCAGCCGTTCTACAAGCCTTGAGCCAATATCCCAACTTGCCATAAACCTTGACCTAGAGTGAGAATGTCAATCCTTGCCCTTGGAAGACAACAAAAAAAAAAGAAGCAAAAAAATGAAGAAAGAAAACTCTGAATCAAAAGAGCGGGAGAAAACAAAAAAAATAAAGAAAATTCTCAATCAAACATCGGAAGAGAAAGAAATATGCAGACAGGTCTTTGGACCAGACAATGTTTGAACAATACATAACTGTCACCAAGTAAACAAGAAAAGAAACGAAATCACGACCTAAAGTGGTCCTCTCCCTTTGATTTCCAACCAAAATCCTGTGCGTCGGTGACTTGTTCGCCTCACACTAAACAAAAACAGAAAAGGAAAAGGCCAAAAATACTCAAAGCCAAATTTCCCACAAGAATCAAACCATTCCCAAGAAAAAGTCCTATTGATCCATGATCACGCATGTAATCTTTGATTTGATAGGAAATGATTTGCAAAATCAAATCATGACATATGTATGGTTCGAAATTAGGATAAAACACTTACCTGTGTGAGATTGATACACTTTGAGTGATTTTCTTCTATTTTTTGTTGAACCCAGTGTTTCCTCTAAATGGTCGTTTAGAAACGAAATGCTAACATCCCAAACCTCATTTATGGTTATGAGAAAATTTCATCAGCATAATCTCCTTCCCAGGTAGACACATTGTTTTTCATCCAAAAAGCATATGTTGCTCTGATCAGTTGGAAGTTTTGTCTCTTTACTAAAGCATGTTCGCATTTTAGTGAAGAAAACACCGAGACTATTTTTAGTCTCACAAGTTATCTAGAACTACGTAGGTCTGAGTTTCTCATTGAGGATACGTAGGAGCAAGAGCCTTGCTTTTGTCGGCCGCCCCACAATATCTGTCATATTGACCCTGAGGTCATGTGACATGCGGAGACAAATTATGGTCATTCCACACACCTTTTCGCCATCCGAAGATGATCGAGTCTGATGGCACGCATAGACAAATTATGGTCATTCTACGCCTTTTGTCATCCAGAGGCGGAGAGCCCGATGACATGCGGAGACAAATTATGGTCATTCCGCACCTTTTCGCCATCTGGAGACGATCGAGTCTGATGGCACGCAAAGACAAATTATGGCCATTCTACGCCTTTTGTCATCCAGAGGCGGCGAGCCCGATGACACGCGGAGACAAATTATGGTCTTTCCGCACATTTTGTCAACTAGAGGCAAGCGAGCCTGTTGACACGCAGAGACAAATTATGGTCATTCTGCACTTTTGGTCATCCAGAGACAGCGGGTTTGATGACATGCGGATAAACCATATGGTCTCGCACCTTTTTTCACTATCCAGAGACAATCAAGTCTGACAGCACGCGGAGACAAATTATGGTCATCCGCGTCTTTCGTCGACCGAGAGGAACAAATTCGGCAGTATTAGGATGAGGTTGGTCGTTCGGTGCTAACCATTTTCAAAATTTTTGCAGGTTTTTTTCACTCTCGTCGTCCGAAAACATTCAAGTCCAGCGATGCGTGGAATTCTTCTCTGTTGGGCAGAGATGATTGGGTGCAATGGCAAAGGGAAGTGTCGCGGTTGTCCAACTTTGTCGTTTTCAAAACACTGAAGTTTATTGACACTGCTGATGCCTTTCTCTTTTCTTACTGAACGACAGGTTCCGCTGGCGGGGATGTTGACCGGTCGAATGATGTTCCGCTCGAACGAAATTAGTGTCTTATCTTTACTTCCCTTTTATCTCCAATGAAAGACAAGTAAAGAGGGGCAACTGTCATACCTTAATTTCGTCTGGGGACCATCTGTTTGTTGGGATGCGACCTTCGCTTGACCACTTCGAGGTACTTGACACCCATTGTTAGGCAATCCGTGAATTTCCGCGACATGTCGGGAGTTGAAATGACGTGTTAAGGCGCAATCCATAAAGTTATGTAACATTCTAGAAGTCAAAGAGGGGACGATTGCATAATCCGCAAGGTTTTGTGACATTACGGAAAGAAAACAAGTATCGTTACATAATTAATAAAGTTCTGTAACGTTACAGAAAAAGAATCAACAAAAAAAAGGCATAGGGGGTGTATTTAGTAAACAGGGGGTTGCAAATAGCAATCAGGCCCACTTGGGCCTTCCAAGATGTTCCAACAGAAGGCGGTGCCTTCTGGTGCAAGCAACCCAGCTCGCCTGGGCGAGCTGGGCGACAACCACGTCCCTCTTTTCCCCTTTAAATAGGGGAAGGAGGGAAGAACAAATTCATTCAACCCTCCTGGTATCTGAAATTCACTTAAAATTAGTGAGAAAAATTGTTTCCGTGAAGAAAATCCACGCTGAGGCGCTTCCGTAACGCTTCCGAGACATTTCCGTGGGCGATTTCATGAAGATTTTCCACCGTTCTTCATCGTTCTTCGTTCGTTCTTCGGTCTTCAACCGGTAAGTTCCCGAAATTGAACCTTTCAATTCATTCTGTGTGCCCTTAGTGGTCCCCACTTATTTCGCGTGCTTTTATTTTTATTTCATTTGCTTTTCGTACCCACTTTTGACGTGCTTTAGTCATTTAGTTAAGTCATTTTCTCGCCTAATCAAAAATAAAATAAATTTCCACCGATCATTTGAGTTGTAACATCTTTTCATTTCTGTTAGAATAAAATCTGACTGATCTGTCATGTCGTAACCACGTTTAAAACCAAAAAGAGGAAAAATAATAATATAATAATAAAAAAAATATCTTTAAATAAAATAATCAAAAAAAGTCAATTGGACATCTTTCTTTGGGATTTTCTTTCTTAATCGAATTGACTAATAACCAAAGCGAAACTAAGGCTAAAATCAATTCATAAATCAAACTTTTGTCATCACCTAAAAGCCATTTTTAAGGTCCAACGCCTTGAAATGGTCCTCTTCGCTTTTATTGGTTAAACGTGGACTTTTAAAAGCATAAAATCAACATGTAGCTTTGTCACGTCTTCCAAAAAACCAAGAGATCATTAATGGTCCAATGCCTTAATGTTTTCTCTCCTTTCAAAAGAATCAAAAGATCGTTTAATGGTCCAACGCCTTAAATGACCTTTTATTCAATCAAAATATATCTTGCAAAAAAGATAAAAACAACTTAACCAACGTTTCAGTTCTCAAAGAACTACGTAGGTCTGATTTCCTTATCACGATTGAGGAATACGTAGGAGCAAGGGAAACACCCTTGTCGACCACAAAAGGATAAAAAATACAAAAGGCACAAAAAGACATAAAAAGCGTAAAAAAGGGAAGATAAAACAAATTGAAGTCATATTTGCACACTTGATTAAAGGTTGTCTTCCCTTGTGACGGACACATGGGGTGCTAATACCTTCCCCGTGCGTAAATACAACTCCTCAAATAAACGTTGGTGGTGACTCCGTGTGTTTTCCTTCCTTGGAAGATGCACCCGTGAGTCTCACATCGCCCTCCTGCCGAAGGGTAGGTTGCGACACCAAACAACTCAGCTCATGAAATGATGTATGTTCAATGTTTAACATATAGATATTGTCACAACCTATATCATGACGGGATGACAAAATAGATGTGCGATTTTGTCTTCTATGAGGAAAATGAGTGGGAGCCGCCACCAATGTTTATTTAAGGAAAACGTTAGAAAAAATAAAAAATAAGGTCTAGGAATTTTGAAAAGGAGGGGTTCGAGAGTTGTTTACGCATAGGGAAGGTGCTAGCATCCCATGCGCTTATCACAAAGAACGATCACCTTTAATCGAGTGTGCAAAACGTGACTTCAAAATTATTTATTTTCGCACGAGCAATGAATTCTCTTTTTTATTATTATTTTTTTTTCAAATCGACAAGGGTGTTGCCCTTGCTCCTACGTATCCCTAGGTGCAATGAGAAAATCAAACTTACGCAGTTCTTTACAAAAAAAAAGTTTGTGTTGAATTGATTATCTTTTTTGAGAGATTTGTCTTAATTACAAAAGAAAAGTCATTAAGGCGTTGGACCTTGAAATGATCTCAAGTGATATTTGATGAAAATAAGCTTGGTTATGGATTGATTTCTTTTTTATTTGGTTTTGTTCATTGGTCGGATTTCCTTCGTATTCACCTATTATGAATATAATGAATATCTCTGAGCGCGCGAGGTGAGTCCAAGACCCAACATCGTGCGCTACAACAACAAAGTGCTCTAAGAGAATTACCAGGCAAGTCCAAGACTTAGCGTGGCAACTTAAAGTAAACATGAAGTAAACATAATGGAATTGCGGGAACAACAGAAATACAGAAATAATGGAAAATATGAGAAATAACAGAATTTAGTGCGTCGGAAATCATAAATTACGGAAACAAAAATAACGACATTTAGTGCGTCGGAAATACATAAATTACGAAAATGACTTTAAATTAATTCAAGAAATATAGGATTGGATTTCATCGTTCATACCATATAGAAATCATTTTCTAACATTATTGATGCACACATAATTATCCCAAGTCGATCCCTCACACTTGGAACCTAAGAATACTTACTGAATATCGATCCCTCGCATATGCAGTAAATACCCTAGCATTACAATATTATTCACGTGCTTTTTGTAATCAAAATGTTATGCTCTATTCCTGACAATGTAATGTAAAGAGTAAAATCATTTGATTCAGATTCTAAGATTACCTTCCGATCTCACTTAAAATTAAATTTCATGACACTAGTTATCAACTAAGATCAAGCATTACGAGTAGAATGAAATTACCAATAATGAGTAGAAAATATTAATACATACATAATATCAAAAGGGACCCGTAAGGGTATAGAGGTTACACCCAATATTTAAGAAAAATTATTCGGTCGTTGCGAAAAGCACAAGACTAACAAGAGAACTGACGAAAGAAATGATCCACGAACACAATTCTGCAGCACCTCGGCTCCACTTTTCCTCTTCTCCTTCTTCTGTGTTTTCTCTTTTTTTCTTGGCCTATTGAACCTCTTTTTCTCTTCCCCTGCATGGCTATTTATAGAAAAACCCATTTAGTGCAGGGGAAACTCACCCAGGCGAGCTGCTTGCTTAAGCCTGAAGGTATTAGCTCGCCCAGGCGAGTGGCTTGCATAGGGCTAAAGTTTCCTCTTAGCCCAAGTGAGCTAGATGCTAGCCTGGGTGAATTTCGGGTCAGAAAACTTTATGAAAAGACCATTTTTCCCTTCCTCGTGGCTTTGTTTCTAGATCTAACAAACAACCATCAAAACCCTAAGCGACCCCTTGGTCTTGCATTGTAACCGATGCCAAACACCGCAATTCAATTGGCAATGATCAAAACATTATACCTAAATGATAAAAGCATTATACCCAGATGAAATTAGGGTCTGATAGATATTACCTATCATTTTCCCAATATGGACAACCTCACCAGACATAGGTTCACTAATAAGACAACAATTCTTGTTGAATTCAATTTTGAAGCCTTTGTCACATAATTGACTAATGCTCAAGAGGTTATGCTTTAGTCCATCAACATTTAGAACATTCTTTATCTATGTTTTGTATTGATTTCCAATATTTCCTTCTCCCATAATTTTCCCTTTATTGTTGTCTCTAAAGTGACATATCCTCCTTCTTTTGACACAAAATCTATGAGTTTGGACTTGTCACCTGTCATCTGCCTAGAGCAGCCACTATCCAAGTACCATAGTGAGTCCCTTGCTTTTAGGCACAACTACAAGACAAAATCAATTAGAGAGAGGTGGTACCCAACTTAAGTTGGGTCCAATGGGGTTAATGTTCACAAATAAATCTTTTGGAATCCAAATACATATTCCTCTAGGAACATCAAATCTCCTAACATAGCATTTATATGATGGATGTCTTCTTTTCATGCAATAATAACAAGTCTTTACATTTTTCTTACAATGCACTATGTTCATCTTTTTAGAGACGTTGTTTGGGTTCACCCCTTTTGAGGATACAAGCTTAGTTTTCTTGGAAAAGGTAGTTTTCTTGTTATACCCCCAAACCAATCTTATCGGTAGTATGCTTTTGCACATTGAGCATGTGATTGAGATCACTCTTTCCTTTGTTTAATTTTCTAAAAAGATCTTTAAGATAGGAAAGTTCAGTTTGCAACTTCATACGTTCAGCATAGTGATCCTTTTTGAAATTTTCAAATTCAGTTTGCAAAGACTTGTAATCATCCATGTTGAAAGAAGTAGAGGAACAATCACAATCAATGGCTTTATTGCTTGAAACAAGTTTTTCATTTTCTTGCTTCTGTAGATGCAATTGCCTTTGATGTTTTGATGATGATCATGATGATGTGTTGCAATTGATGCAAATGGGCTTTTCAAGATTAAATTCAAGACAATACTTCAAGATTACAAGTCACAACATCAAGATGATCACTAGAATATTAGGAAGGGAATTCCTAATTGAATTAGCAAAGGTTTGGCCAAGTGATTTAAATTAAAAAAGTGTTTCTCAAAGGTTTCACTCTCTGGTAATCGATTACCAGAGGATGTAATCGATTACCAGTGGCCAAATACGTTTTATAACAGCTACAAAAATTTGAATTCGAAATTTTAGACTGTGTAATCGATTACACAATTTTGGTAATCGATTACCAGCAGTTAGTAAACGTTTTAATTCAAATTTTAAAAGCTGTAATCGATTACACAATTACTGTAATCGATTACCAGACAGGATTTTCAGAAAAATAATTTCAAGAGTCACAACTTTTCAAAGGCTTTATTCATGACCACCAATGGTCTATATATATGTGACTTAAACACGAAATTGCTCAGAGATTTTCAGAACAACAAGTGTTTATCCTCTCAAAGAGCAAATTCATTTTATCCTCTTAAGAATTCCTTGGCCAATTCAATTGCAATTCATTAAGGAATTATTTGAGTGCTCAATCTGTAAAATCTATCTCTTTCTAGAGAGATTTGTTCTTCTTCTTCTTCTCATTCTCTAAGGGATTAAGAGACTGTGAGTCTCTTGTTGTAAAGGAATTCTAAACACAAAGGAAGGATTGTCCTTGTGTGTTTAGAACTTGTAAAAGGAATTTACAAGATAGTGGAACTCTCAAGCGGGTTGCTTGGGGACTGGACGTAGGCACAAGGGTGTGGCCGAACCAGTATAAAACTGAGTTTGCATTTTCTCTTCCCTTAATCTCCTTTATTTATTATTGCTTTATATTCATATTCAAATTGTTTCATTTGAATTAATATTTAAGAAGATTGTCATTAAGGGAATTCATAACTTGAGTAAAAAGTGAAATAGATTTTTAACTAGGGGAAATAGTTTGGAATATCTTAATTCAACCCCCCCCCCCCCCTTCTTAAGATATCTGAGGCCACTTGTCTAACAGCTTCAATTTATCCAGCTCACTTTATGTTGAAGCCAATTTAGTGATACGCAATTTTAGATCACTTTTCAGCTTTTTGTTTAAAACAGCAAGCCTTTAAGCTTCTTCATGCATTTCATTAAATGCTTCCAAAAATTCTTTAAGTTTAGGATTTACCTCAGTTTCTTCAATGGTTGGTGAGTCATCCATTGACTTTTCCATTAAGCATACATTTGCAACTTCTTCATCACTAGAAGAGTCGAAGGATGTAGACACGTTGTCTTCCCACGCTATGTAAGTCTTCTTTTGTTTTTTGTCCTTCTTTCATTTCTTTTCACCAACTTGTTTTCTAAGATAGATAGGACATTCAGATTTAATATGACATTGCTTACCACATTCGAAGCATGTGAAGGTGTTGTTGCTTTCAATCTTCTTGGAGGATTTAGAGAATTTTATGTCTTTGGATTTGTTGAGAAATTTTCCAAACTTCTTTACCATTAAGTTGGAATTCTCTGCCTCGTTCGCACTGCTAGAACTTTCCTTGTAATCTTCTCCAAACTTCTTTACCATCAAGTTGAAATTCTCTGCCTCTTCCCCACTGTTGGAACTTTCCTTGCCATCTTCCTTTGAGGAGTTGACTTTGAATGCAATTCCTTTTACTTTCTTTTTAGTTTCTTCTGCATGAGATTGTTGAATCAGCTCATGTTCATATGCAAGACATTTATCGATGAGAGCTTCCATTGTCATTGTACCTAAGTCCTTGGATTCCTTGATTGTTGTAATCTTTGGTTCCCAAGTTCTTGTAAGACAATTAAGGATTTTGATGTTTAGCTCATCATCTTCAAACGGTTTTCCAAGACCAAGGAGATGATTCATAGTATGGGTGAATCTCATTTAAGTTTTGAAATGGTTTCTCTATTCATCATTCAGAATGCTTCATATTCAGATACAAGAGTGTGCTTTCATCAGAAGATAAACCAGAAGTAAAATGTTTCTAGCTTTTTGATCATCTTGCACTTTTTCTTTTCTAATCATCTTTCATGTCATCCCATTCTTTAAGTATCAATTCACCATTTACTTCTTTAGTAGGAATGAAAGTACCTTTAACAATGACATTCCATGCACCGGGATCAATTTATTGAATAAAGATTTCCATTCTCTTTTGCCAAAAAGAAAAATGTTCACCCTCAAACAAAGGAGGTCGATTCAAAGATGCACCCTCTTTGAAAGTGATTTGTTTTGAGCTCATCTTTAGAAAAATTGTGATCTTGAGTAACTTATAAGACGTAGTTCTGATACCAATTGAAAAAGATGATGATACTCAAAAACCAAGAGAGGGGGTGAATTGGTTTTCAAAACAAAATGAACTTTTAAAACCAGAGTTACAAAAACTTCTTTTGCAAGGATCTTTTGTTAAAGTTATTTCTTTTACAAAGATATTTTCTTGAACCTTTAGTAAAATGATTAAGACTAGAATGAGAAAGAAAGATAAGATCAAGAGAAGAAGTATACAACATTTTTATACTTGATAACTCTCTATCACTAGAGAAGCTAATCCAGTTATCTAATCCAAACCCAAATTAGATTTTCACTATACATATAGAATTCTTACAAGAAATCTCAGTTCCCACCCCAGAAAAAGAGACTTAGGCACCCAATACTAGGGTCCTCTGTGAATAAGAGCCTATGAGAAACTACCCTTAGCCCAAACTAGAAACACCTATTCTAGCATGCCTTCAGAAATTCATGCACAAACAAGAGATGTGTAAAACCATACATGAAAAACTAGAGTCAAAGATAGGCACAACCTGATCAATCCTTTTCGCAAAACCTTGCTTGACTAAATGAGGTGTCTTCTTGAACTCAAGAAAGTAGCACAACTCACCTATGACAAAAAGATCTTCATAATCAAAGCATAGAAGTTGTGAGTCACAGTTTCTAAGCACTTTTCTTCTCTTCTTTCTTGAACTAATAACAGCACGTGATCCTAGCTCATTCAGAAGCTCAAAATGTGGTGTTATTAGAGAGAACACGAGGTGGTTATTTATAGAGAAAACATTTATAACCGCTTGTAATCGATTAAATCTACAAGGTAATCGATTAGATTATCTTTTTAATCGATTAAAGTGTTCTTCCAAGAAACTAGAAACAGCTCAAGAACAATATAATTGATTAGATACTCAAAGTAATCGATTAAAGTGTTCTTGTTTACTTCTGAAACACTTATAGAAAGAGAAGTAATCGATTATATCACATGGTAATTGATTAAGGCAGAGACTCCTGAATAAATCAGTCATTGTCTCAAAAATAACTATGTAATCGATTATGATAAGCTTGTAATCAATCAAACTAATACGAGACATAACTTTGCAAGCTTAAACAACTTGTGTAATCAATTACAATAAGGTTGTAATCAATTAAAATAGAGAGTTTTGCCTTCAGAAGAAATTTTCTAACTTTAGAAATTTTCTTCTCACTCATGATGATGCATGACGCACTAATGATATGTTAAAGACTAAGATGCAACATTCAATATAACAAGCAATACAAATGCCAGTCAAGAGAGTTAGGCATGTAAAAGACAAAACTTCTTCAAGCTCTTCTCCAAGCTTCAAGCTTAAGTCTTCATGTTGCTCATGTTGCTCCCGCTATCCCTAATAGAGGCAACAAAATAATAATGCATATTCTATCCCACTAACCCTTCTTTTGCAGGTCCTTCTAACAACTCTTATGTATGTCCTTCAAATAGGGGTCCACAACAACAACAACAACGAGCTCAACTTGATAAAATGTCAAAAATGGAAGATACTTTAACTCAATTTATGCATATGTCCATAACAAACAAGAAGAACATTGATGCTTCCATTAAAAATCTTGAAGTTCATGTTGGACAGCTTGCAAAACAACTATCTAAGCATGGAAGTGGATCTTTTTTAGCAAACACACAGGTTAACCTAAAGGAACAATGCAAAGCAATTAAAACAAGGTGGGGGACTATGGTTGGTTTGAAGGATAATGGTGAGAAAAAGAATAGAGTTGTAGAAAAAAATTGATGAAAAAGAAAGAGTTGACAAAGAAAAAGAGAAAATGATGAAATGGTGACTAATGAAAAAGTGGAAGAGAAAGTGGTAAGTGAAGAAGAGAAGCAGAAATCAAAGAAACAAGCAACTGACAAATGAAAATATGTAGTAAGCCATCCTCCATTTCAGCATCTTCCTTATCCACATGCTCCATCAAAGAAAGATAACGAAAGGCAGTGCAAGCATTTCTTATACATTTTCAAACGATTGTAGATTAACATTCCTTTTTCTGAGGTGTTGGAGCAGATGCCAACATATGCTAAATTCACAAAGGATTTTCTTACAAAGAAGAGAAGAATTATGGATGATGAAATGTGGTGTTGGAACCTAAGCCATATCAAGGGCGTTCAACTAAAAAGACGTTAAAGAATCGTTCCTGGGAGGCAACCTAATGTTTCTAAACTTTGTCTTAATTTGTGTTACCTGAATCTTATGTCTTATGTTTCTCAATTATATTTCTGAATTTATTTTTGAGTCTTTATTGCAGAATTATGTTTTTTGAATGTATAATATGTTTTGTTAGAGCTACCATTGCATGGCTTGGGGACAGGCCTATTTTTCAGGAGGAGGAAAAGCATATGAGGATGAAGACATGGAAGATCCTATTGATTATTACATTGGAGGAGACTGAGCTCCTCAGGCATGATCGTCGGAAATTTGTGAACTTGTTTTTATGTTTTTTTATTGCTTTGTAGTTTAAACTTCAATACTTTACTGCCTTATTTACTATTTCAATTTTTTGCTTGGATATTTATGCGATTTTGTGATTTTGACTAGTTTATGTGTTCACTTTCATATGTGTACACAAAGGTTTTCCTCTTTTTGGTAGTATGCATTAGTGAATGATTTTGTTCTATTAGTAGTTGTAGAATATGTGTGTGTGTGTGTGGATATATAACTCTTTTTGGGACCTAAATAGAAATATTTTCTTGGACATAACATGTTTTGGAAAGAATCAACAGTCGGTGATTTTGAAACTTGCTTTTGAATTGGATCAAAACACAACATAGTGATTTTTGGAAACATTGAGAACGAAAAACAATGAATGGCTTTCCCAAATGCCAAATGAATTCAAATGTTTTTGCATGGACTTGATAAAGAACAACTTTCAAAACACTGATTTGATTTCAACATGGAAATAGGCCTTGAGCTATAGTGACTGTATGCAACCACAAATTTTACGTTGAGTGTCCTCATTGATATGTTCTATAGTTGATTTTGAATGAATTTATAATTGTTATAAAATATGATGCATGGATATGATTTAGGCATTCTTTCTTTCTTTCTTATACATTTTAAGCCATTGGCCAAAAAGCTATCTGAATGTATATTGTTTTACCATTTGCAAGTCCTTTGAGCCAAACACTTGAAATTTTGTTGGAACACTAACCTAGAATAAAAGTTTTCTACCTTATCTTAGGTAAGGGGAGCAAAGGTGTTTTGTTGAGAATTTCTATCATTTGTTGGCTAATATGATGTAAATAATTTTTATTGAAATGTTGTTATTAAGGTAAATCAAATATTTAATTATAAAAAAAAGAAAAGAAAAAGAAAAAGGAAACAAGTTCTTTGCAAATAAATAAATGTATAAATTATGTACATTATGTTCTAAACTATATAGAGTTGTTGTAAATTTTATAAGTTGGAATGTTGGTATAGGAAGTATTGATGACTTGGTTGAAAAGAGAAGAGATAGGAAGTGATGATTCATTTGAGTTGCTAGTTTGTTTTTAATTTTTTCTCTTCTATTCTCAAGGTATTTTTTAATATCCAGAAAAACCAAGATTTCTTTCAAGCCAGGCCCAACCCTAAAAGTCCTAATGATCCATGATTATTATCTACTTTATCTTTGATTTGATGGGAAATGAATTGCAAAATTGATTTATGATGTATCAGTGTTGGAATTGAGATGAAACAATTGTATGTGTGAGAATTATACACCTTTGAGAGGTTTTCCTCTGCTTGAGTGAACCAGGTGTTTTCTCTGATGTTCTTTAGAACAAAATGCGAATTGATCTTAATATCATTTGGTTCTATGAATTTCATCTTTGCGCTTTCATTTCTCATTGTTGAGTGTTTGAAAAATATTGTATTGGTCACTTTGGAGTTTGATTCTTTGTAAATCATGTTCATAGTTTTTGGTGTAGAAATATTGAAGAATTTTTTATATTATATTTGTACTATTGTTATTCATAGTTTTCTTTCTATACTTTGCTTGAGGACAAGCAAGATTCTAGGTTGTGGGGAGTTGATAAGTGGCATATTTTAGTTATTTTTGGGATTAGAATGTTAGCACTTATCTTTTGATTTTAATAGTTTTCTTATAAACTTCCCTTAATTCTAGTTGTTTTACATATTGTACATTTATAAATATTTTTGTTTAAATATGGAAGATTCATCCGTGCATTTCTTATGTTTTGATGGTTATTTGTTGGAACCAGAAACCAAGCCCAGATGAAGAGAACCAATAGTCATTATGAAGAAATTCAGAGTGTCACTCGCCTAGGCTAGTGGTATTCCTTCAACATAAAGGAATCAACACGCTTGGGAGAGTATCACTCACCTAGACGAGTTGCTATGGCACCTCTTAGATCAAAAGGATAAAAGCCATGCAGCAGCTAAAGAAGGAAGCGAAAAATAAAGTAAGAACAATGCGAGGAAGAGAGAGGAGAGAGAAAAGGAGAAGTTTGAGCTGCAAAGATCGACATCAAAGTGATCATGGACCGCATCCTTCATCATTTTGTTTGTTGATCTTGTGCTCCATACCATGAATGGCTAGTTTCTCCACATGATTGGCTGTAATCTTTGTACCCTAATGTATCTATTTTGATATTATATATATATATATATATATATATATATATATATATATATATATATGAGTCTTTTCTACTTA
Organism: Glycine max; assembly: GCF_000004515.6. Taxonomy (NCBI): domain Eukaryota; kingdom Viridiplantae; phylum Streptophyta; class Magnoliopsida; order Fabales; family Fabaceae; genus Glycine; species Glycine max. The sequence goes on from NC_038255.2 coordinate 30,072,801, forward strand.
TTATTGGTGATTTCATTATGTTTCTAATGTTTGATTCTATTTGATAACTAGTTTCATAAAATTGGATTTTTTTGGACAAGTGGCCTTAATAACTTAAGAGGGGGGTGAATTAAGTTTTAAAATTTTCCCACTAACAAATTTTAGTCCCCTTTTAAATGATATTTGATATGCTTAGAATGCAGAAGAAGAAGAAGCAATCAATTTAATAATTTTCACTTAAATGCGCAAGTCAAAGTAAACTGCAATAAAATAACCGATATAAGGGAAGAGAGAAATGCAAACTCGATTTATATTGGTTCGGCCACTTCCCATGCCTACGTCCAGTCCTCAAGCAACCCACTAGAGATTCTCACTATCTTTGTAAAACTCTTTTACAACTTTTGAACCACCTAGGGATCCTTCTCCCTTGTGTTTAGGATTCTCACAATTCAAGAGACAAACAGTCTCTTTATCATAACAATTCTTTTACAGAAAGTACGAATGTTTTTCTCATTTAGAGAAGATGATACAAGTTGAAGATCTTAGAAGAATTCTTAATTGATTTTCAAGTGTTTGGCCAATGATTTGTTTGTGAGAGTATAAGACAATAAGGTTCTAAAAAACTACGAAGATTTTCGTAAACAAGTCACAAATTTATAGGCCCTTAGTGGCTTTCAAAAACTTTTGAAGAGATGTGACTTTTTAGAATATTTTTCAAAATTTTCTCACTGGTAATCTATTACACAGTTACACATTGAAGGGTCATGACTTTTCAATTTGAATTTCTAAAGTTTTGTTACTGGTAATCGATTACAAGCAAGTGGTAATCAATTACAGTATTTTAAAATTCAAATTTCAAATTTATTTTTAAAAGGTCTTTATAGTAATCTGTCTCTGGTAATCGATTACAATGCCTAGTAATCGATTACCAGTGGAAAAATATTTATTTGTACTTAAAAAACTATTTCAAGGCTTTTTATAAAATCATTTGGAAATCAAGTTTTGAGGTCAAACCTCCTTTAACCAATATGAGATTATTTTAACAAATAAACTAAGTCTTGTCTTTTTCTTGATCTTGAATTTTGGCTTGAAGTAATCTTTGTTTTGCTTACATCTTGGCATCATCAAAACCTTCATGCACGTACATTCACATTCTTCCCCTTTTTGATGATGACAACCATCTGAAACAATGTACAAAAAATATTTCTTTGCGATACGATCACTCCCCCTTAAATTTGCAATTATTGCTTAGTAGGAATAAATATTTTCAGAAGATATACCATGTACCTTATGTATTTCTCTCCCCCTTTCAGAAGATACTAAAAACTAGCTTAAATATTTTGTGAAACACTCTATGGCTATGTTGAGTAAAATTAGTTGAAACGTTAGGCAGAAGCTAATAAGCTAATAGGTAGTTGGAAGCTGAAAAACTAGTTTATAAATTATAAGTGTGTTCAGTAAAACTTGTTTGTAAAGATAAATATCATAAGAATGGAAGTTGAATTGTGATTATAGAAATTTTAAAACTTTTTTCTTAAACAATAACGTTATCGTCTAATGATAAAGCGTATAAATATAGAGATCAAATTTTTGTAAATGTTGACGATTGCCTCAGACTTTGTAAAATAAATAAAGTTTTTAAAAAACAAAAATCAAATTCAGATCATGAGTCACTATAAAGCACAAAAGAGAAGACAAGAAAAGATAAGACACAGGAAGTTATACTGGTTCGTCTCAACTACTGAGACTACCTTCATTTTTTGACAAACCACTAAGTTCCACTAACTTCAATAAATTACAAGTATTAATCATTGTCACTTTTGGCTCTGTCGCACCCTACCCTTTGGCGGGAGGGCGACGTGAGGCTCACCAATGCATCTTCCAAGGGAGGAAAACACGTGGAGTCGCCACCAACGTTTATTTGTGGAAAACGTTAGAAAAACCAAAACGTGTGTCTATGAACTTTAAGAATAAAAGGTTCGGGAGTTGTTTTTACGCACGGGGAAGGTATTAGCATCCCACATGTCTGTCACAAGGGACGGCAGCCTTTGACTAAATGTGCAATATTATGACTTTTTATTTTATTCTCCCCTTTTTTATGTTCTTATCTTTTGAGGGTCGACAAAAGCGGTGTTTTTGCTCCTACTTATCCTCAATCGCGATGAGGAACTCAGACCTATGTAGTTCTTTAAAAAGCGGTAAAGTTATGCGGTGTGCTGATTCTATACTTTTTAAACAGTCCATTTTAATCGATAAAAGCAAAGAGGACCGTTTAATGCGTTGGACCTTAAAACGATTTCAAATGACCTTTTCGTGGACAAAGCTTGATTTGTGAGTTGATTTTAGCCTTAGTTTCACTTGGTTATTTATCAACTCATTTAAAAGAACTTTCAAAGTAAAATGTCCGATTGACACTTATTTTATTATTTTTTGATTTAATCGAGGTTACAGCATGAACAATAGGTTGAATTTTATTTTAAAGGCGATTAAACGAGATTACAACACAAACGATCGGTTGAAATTAATTTGATCATTTATTAGGCGAGATAATGGCTTAAACGATCGATCGAAACTCGTTAAAAATGGAAGAAAAGGATATTGAAAGTAAACAAAATGAAGATGAAAGCATACAAACCAAGAATGGACCACTAAGGGTGCATAGAATGAATTGAAAGTTTTGAAATCGAAAACTAACCGGTTGAAGCTCGACGAACAATGAAGAATGAACGAAGAACGACAAAGAAACTTTCATGGAAATGATCACGGAAACGTCTCAGAAGCGTTACGGAAGCGTTTTGGCTTGGACTTTTTCCTTCTTTCTTCTTCTCCTCACTAATTTTAAGTGATTTCTGAGCTATCAAGGTGCTAAACCCCTAAAACTTAGCCCCCTCACGCCATTTTATAAGAAAATGGGGGAGGTGGTTGCCGCCCAGTTCGCCCAGGCAAGTTGGGTTGCTTCCACCTAAAGTAACCCCCTTCTTAAATGCTCCAGATGGGCCCAGATGCTAGGTGCACCCTCCAGTTTGATCAGTGCACCCCCAGTTTTGTGTTTTTGGCTAATTTCCTTCTGAAACATCATGAAACTTTACGGATTACGTGGCGATGAGTGTTAAGCATCACCAAGTGGTCAACCAAGGTCCGTAGCCAACACATAATTTTCCCTGGACGAAATTAGGGTATGACAGTTTCCCCTCTTTACTTATCTTTTATTGGAGATAATAGGGAAGTAAAGATAAGACACTAATTTTGTTCGAGCTGAATTTCCACCCGACCGACCAACAACTCAATCAGCGAAACCTATCAAAAGAAAGAGCACAAAAGACATCAGGTGCATCAGCAAAAGCCTTGGTGTCTTGAAAGCGATAAAGATGGATAACCGTGATGGTCTTCGCATGCTATCGGACTTGATCGTTTCCGGATAGCAAAAGAGAGTCTTTGCACATCATCGGACTTGATTGTCTCTGGATGACAAAAGAGGCTGCAAAAATCTCCAAAAGGATTAGAAACGGACGACCATCATCACCCCAGATATCATCGAACTCGCTTGTCTCTGGATGATAAAAGGGACTTTGATAGTCTCGAAACACCGAAAACAAGTGACCATTACAGTCTTTGTGTGTCAATGGGCTTGCTTGCCTCTGGTTGACGAAGGAGAGACCATGATAGTCTCGATCAAAAGACACTAAGGTCCTCAACAAAGGAAACAGATGACCAATATTCGTCTTTGCGTGTCAACGGGCTCGCTCGCCTCTAGTTGACAAAGGTGCGGATGACCATAATTTGTCTCCACGTGCTATCAGACTGGATTGTCTCTGGATAGCAAAGGTGGCGGACGACCATGAAGAGTCTCCACACGATATTGGACTTGCCGTCTCTGGATGACAAGGATGGCGGATGATAATATGTTGTCTCTGCGTGTCATCGGATTTGCCGTCTCTGGATGACAAAGGAGAGACTAAAGTAGTCTCAGTCGATAGGCGTCGTGTCTTCGACAAAGGGTGCAGACAACCACGTTGGTCGCTGGATGTCATTGGACCTGCCGTCTCTGGATGACAAAGGAGAGACTAAAGTAGTCTCAGTCGATAGATGTCGCGTCTTAGACAAAGGGTGCAGACAACCACGTTGGTTGTTGCATGTCATCGGACTTGCCATCTCTGAATGACAAAGGAGAGACTAAAGTAGTCTCGGTCGATAGACGTCGCGTCTTAGACAAAGGGTGCAGACGACCACGTTGGTCGCCGCATGTCATCGGACTTGCCGTCTTTGGATGACAAAGGAGATACTAAAGTAGTCTCGGTCGATAGACGTCACGTCTTCGACAAAGGGTGCAGACGACCATGTTGGTCGCTGGATGTCATCGGACCTGCCGTCTCAGGATGACAAAGGAGAGACTAAAGTAGTCTCGGTCGATATACATCGCGTCTTTGACAAAGGGTGCAGACGACCATGTTGGTCGCTGCATGTCATCGAACTTGCCGTCTCTGGATGACAAAGGAGAGACTAAAGTAGTCTCGGTCAATAGACGTCGCGTCTTCGAAAAAGGGTGTAGACGACCATTTTGGTTACTGGATGTCATCGGACTTGTCTTCTCTGGATGACAAAGGAGAGACAAAAATAGTCTCAGCGTTCTTTCACTAAAATGCGAACATGCTTTAGCAAAGAAAAAAAACCTCCAACTGATCAGAGCAACATATATTTTTGAAGAAAAATAATGTGTACATTGGGGAAGGAAAACATGTTGATAGAATTTTCTCATAACCGTAAATGAGATTTAGGATATTAGCATTTCATTTCTAAACAAGCATTTAGAAGAAACACTGGGTCCAAAAAATAGAAGAAATCACTCAAAGTGTATAAATCTCACACGGGAAAGTGTTTCATCCTAATTCCGAACCATAGATATGTCATGACTTGGCTTTGCAAATCATTTCCTATCAAATAAAAGACAGCATGGGCAATCATGGATCAATAGGACTTGTTCGGGAAACTGTCTTTGGTGGGAAACTTCTGGGTATTTTGGCCTTTTCCTTTTCTGTTTTTGTTTAGCGCGGGCCGAAAGAGTCACCGACGCAAAAGATTTTGGTAATCAAGAAGGGGACCGCTTCATGTGTCGCAAGCCACAGTTTCCTTTCTTTTCCTTCTTGCTAGTGACAATTTTGTATGTTTATTCAGACATTTTTCGGGTCCAAAGACCTTTCTGTACATTTTCTTTTGTCTTCTTCCGATCTTGATTGGGGATTTTCTTTTTCTTTTGCTTTTTTCCGATCCTTGACCGGGAATTTCTTTTTTCTTTCTCTTTCTTCCAATATTTGACCTGGAATTTCTTTTTTTCTTTCGCTTTCTTCCGGTCTTTGATTGGGAATTTCTTTCTTTTCTTTCACTTTAGAAGCGCACTTGCAGCTTAACAGCAAATGGATCTTCTTTCTTGGGAGATCCTTCCATTCCTTCTTCCAAGGGTAAGGGTGGCAATTCCTATCCTAGGTCAAGGTTTATGGACGGCGAGCTAAGGTTTTGGCTCAACAGGCTTGTAGAGGGTCGGGCATGATGTATGTCAAGGACATTTGTTTAGCAAGCAGTTCAGGGATAAGGGAATGCCCCACATTATTTCCATGATACGCATGCAACAATGACGATTTAGAAATTTATGCAAAACTGATCATGCACGCACCCATGTAGACACTCAAGCATCAAATTTTGTGGTCATGCGACGCCAAGGCTTAGGATTCATTTTCCTATTTAAATCAAACTAGTGTTTCCTACAGATGCTCTTTTATCAATTTATGCGCACATCCGAACCCATTTAGGCATTCGGGAAAAACTTTCACGGCATTCACCCTTCATGTGTACACATATTTTTTTTTTCAAAAACCACGTGTGTCTTGATCGGTGAATTTTTCCAAAGAAAAAACCGGTGGTTATTTCTTTTCAAAAGCGTACTGACCTTTTAGTCAAAAACATTTTTGTTTTTTTTTTGAAGGAAAGATCTTTATATTATATTCTTTACTAGCAAAAGAAATAACGCCTTAACAAGGAGAGAACCCTAAAGCCTAGGCCCAACTGTAGGGTTAAAACTAAAGCATTACATTGTGCCTGCCATGGAAACTTCGGGTTGTTCCACGACTTGCCAGTTTCCCAATTGAAAATCAGGAAGGCATGGCCACACCCAGTCTGAACGTTCTTGAGGGACCCCATCGTATATCACAGCGACTTTTTCTTCATGTCTCAAGCCCGCACTCACGAAGCTTTTACTGATATGGCAAGGAGGGACCTCCCTCGGTTGTGGCCTTAGTTGCAGGCTCGCGCCCCTATTCCTCCTTTCCACGATGCTTTTTCTTACATCAGTCCACGTGGGCTCATAGCCTAGCCCAAACTTTCCGCGGTTTTCCTTGATGTCCACTAAGTTGGCCACGCCATCATTATTCTTTGCCAAGCCCATTTCGGGCTCATAGTCGTGCCCTAACATCACACGGGCCACCATCATTGCCGCAACCGAAATGCGGGGCCGCATCGGGAGGGATTCTACGGAAGTATTGCTTACCACCTCAAAGGACTAGAAAACCATTTCCAAGGACTCTTCTGCGGCCTCCACATATGGCATAGAAGAAGGGCAGCTTACCAGAATATCTTCCTCCCCTGAAACAATGACTAAGTGCCCCTTCACCATGAATTTCAGCTTTTGATGGAGCATTTAGGGGACAACTCCCACCGAGTGAATCCATGGTCGGCCCAACAAGCAACTGTAGGTCGGGTTAGTATCCATTACTTGAAAAGTAACATGACATGTGTGTGGTCCTATCTGAATTGGGAGATCGATCTCCCCTCTTACTTCTCGGTGACTTCCATCAAAAGCCCAGACCACCATGGAGCTTGGTTTCAGGTGGAAGGCATTGAATGGAAATTTCTCCAAGGTGCTCTTGGGCATTACGTTTAGGCTGGAGCCATTGTCAATGAGCACTTTGGCCATGATGTGATCCATGCATTTGACAGATACATGCAGAGCCCTATTATGTCCTCGTCTCTCGACGGGAATCTCCTCCTCAGCGAAGGTAAGGTAGTTATTGGTTGTGATATTGTTGACAATCCCCTCGAAGCCATCTATGGAGATGTCTTGGGCCATATGGGCCTCGTTCAAAACTTTAACTAGCAATGCTCAGTGAGGCTCGGAACTCATGAGTAGTTCTAACAGAGAAACCCTAGCCAGAGTTTTGTTGAGTTGCTCGATTATCTTGAGCTCACTCTGTTGGATTATACGGAGGAACTCGTTGGCCTCCTCCAAGGATACCTCTTTTCTACTAAGACCCTCCTTTTTTTTCAGCGAACCTCCCTGCTAGAATATCCTCATCTAGGGTGGGGTTTGCTTCATTGGTCTCTTTTGCAACCATTTTTGCTTTTCCTTTGGCATTCGAGGGTCATACCGGTAGGTCGAGTGTTGCAAAGATGTGGCCGCTGCAGGTCATGCCGCTTAGTCCGGTGATATTGATCACTTTGGCGAAAAGTGAGTCAATGTCAATGGCCTTCTCCTTCCTCTCACTCGGCTTCTGAGGAGTGTACCTCCATAAGACTGCCTTGCTGTTTTTATAAGGGAAGGAGACAAGTTTACTTCCTGACAACATCGAAGGGCCCCGGTGATTTTGGGGAGCCGCACCTCTGGTGAAATTCATCACCAAAGGCTTAGGCTTCTTGGGGCTTTCCTTGTATGCTGACTGCATGCAGATGTGTTGCTCTTTCTCATTCTCATTGTCGATCTCGAGCCAGCCTTGGTCTATCATCCATTGCAATAGCTCCTCCACCGCTGAGCATGTTTCCATATCATGCGGTGCACCCGGATGCATCAAGCAAGGATCCCCCTTGTGCCCACCGAGAGGAACCACGCGTGCCTCTTGCAAGGCTTTAAAAATAAACCTCCTAGAGATTGTGACGTCCTTTAAATGCTTAGGCCTTTGCAAACTACACACCTCAATTGCATTCACAGCCGATCCCCCGTGGTTGGTGAGCGGATTCGTTTTCACATTTGGCCCATCTTCTTGGAACGTCAACCATCCTGCCTCAATCAAGCTCTGGACCTTGTGCTTAAGGGCCATGCATTGTTCAACCGAATGCCCCGGTGTTCCCCCATGATACGCGTAGGTCGTTTTGGGGTTGTACCACTTTGGGAAGGGAGACTAATAAATCCTTCCAAGGGTTACCACTGCCAATTGGTTGGTGATCAGTGATGGCAACAAGTCTCCATATGTCATCGGGATTGGGGCAAACTCCGAAAGCTTCTTCATCGGAGAGTTTCTTCCCACGTTGAAATTCACGCCTGGATGGGCATTATCGGTAGGACAAGGTTGTGCCAGAGCCGAAGTCTGAGCGGGGGCCCTTTATGATGGTGCAGACGTCCTTGGCTAGACGAAAGTTGAGCTAGAAGAGTTTCCGGGGTGGGCTAAAAAACTTGAGTGGTGTTGAGCGTACTGATGAGTACCATGAGAGGCTTGCTGAGGATTCGACCAAGTTGGTGTCGAGGTGACGACATGGGCGTCCCCCTCATTTCTTTTTGCCCCGGCTTCTCCGATCATTCTATTGCTTGTGCCGGCAGGGGAGATAGTCAAATTTCCCTCTCTTCAAACCCACTTCAATCCTCTCGCCCACGAACACTAAATCCGCAAAGCTAGAGGGCATGTAACCCACCAACTTCTCGTAGTAGAACACCGACAGAGTGTCTACTATCATAGTAATCATCTCCCTTTCAACCATGGGAGGTGCCACTTGAGTCACCAAATCCCTCCACCTTTGAGCGTACTCCTTGAAGGATTTGTGTTCCAGTTTGGTCATGTTTTGTAATTTAGTCCTATCGGGAGCCATATCAGTATTATATTGATACTTCCTAATGAAGGCAGTAATAAAGTCCTTCAACGAGTGGATGCGCGATGCCTCCAAGTTGGTATACCAGATGACCGCCGCTCCAGCCAAACTATCTTGGAAGAAATGATTCTTGGGGCAAGTGGTCCCCTTGTATCTATCAAAGGCTGGTACCTTAAAAGAATTTTCTTGATAATGAGTGTCATCATCAAAAAAGGGGAGAATGTGAATCATGTATGTTTTGATGATGTCAGCTCTCAATCTCTCTTCGATGAGATCGAGCTTTTCTCTTCCTTCCACTGTCAGAGGAGGTCCCCCTATGGAGAAAAGTAGTGGCTGCATCGGGTGGGGTTGAGAGACTCCCGCGATATTAGGCTGAGGCAAGGCATCATGCAGGTTTTGATGATGTCAAAAAGAATTTGCTTGATAATGAGTGTCATCATCAAAAAAGGGGAGAATGTGAATCATGTATGTTTTGATGATGTCGAAAAGAGATCACTTGATTGTCATCATCAAAAAGGGGGAGAATGTGAATGTATGTATACATGATTTTGATGATGTTAAAGAAGAATCAAACAAGACCATTTCAAAAGGATAAGCATTGCTTCAAGATTAATACAAGATTGCTTCAACAAACAAAGCCTTGCTTCAAGATTTCTTCAAGATCAAGTCTTGCCTCAAAACAAAGGGTTTCAAAGTCATCCAAGGCTCTGGTAATCGATTATCAGGCAGTGTAATCGATTAACAGAAGGGAAGTTTGAGAAATAGCTGTTGAAAAGGGTTTTGAATTTGAATTTTGAATATATAATCAATTACCATATGTCTGTAATCGATTACTAGCAACAAAACTCCTGAAATTCAAATTCAAAAGTCATGACCCTTCAAAATATAATTGTGTAATCGATTACCAGAAACCTGTAATCGATTACCAGTGAAGAATTTCAGAAAAAGTTTTTTGAAAAGACACATCTCTTCAAACCATTTTGAAAAGGCACGAAGGGCCTATATATATATATGTGTGTCTGACTTCAAAAAGCAATCAGAGAGATATTCCAAGAGAACTTCATTGCCAAATGCTCTCTCAAAAGAAACTTTTGGGCAAACACTTGCAAATCCATTAAGAGTCCATCCATGGACTTCAATTGTAATATCCTTCTCTTCAAGAGAGAATTCCTCTTATTTCTTCTTATACAAAATGATTGTTTAAGGGACCAAGGGTCTCTTAAGTTGTAAGGATTCCTAAACACAAGGAATGGGTTGTCTCAAGTGGGTTGCTTGAGGACTGGACATAGGCACAAGGGTGTGGCCGAACCAGTATAAAATTGATTTTGCATTCTCTCTTCCCTTATCTCATTTATTTTGTTGCAATCAATTTTGTCTTGCATGTTTAAAGAACATTATTAAATTGATAGTTGCTTCTTCCGCATTCTGAGCCTATCTTATTTAGAAGGGGGGTTAAAAGTTTGTTAGTGAGAAATTAATTCACCCCTTTTTAAGATAATTGAGGTCATTTTTCCAAACCCGATCCCTTAGTGGTGAAAGGGGGGTATGAGTCGATGTCCCCTTGGGCACGCTCTCGAGGCTCTTCGTGGGCGCCCCCTGCAGGCTGGGGGGGCTGCCCTTCGAAGGTAAAGGGAACGGCATGGTCCGTGTTCTCATGCATGGCAAGTGGCGTAAATTTGGGGGGTAGACCATAGGGGTAAGCAATTCGGTTGTACCCCAAATATGGGTTGTTGGTATTCCCCAATGTGTCTCTTCCTCGTCCCACCATATCCGGGGCGAGTTGATGTGCTAGATTTGCTGTAGACGGAAGGACCGAGTCTACTTCAGCGGCGGTGCTGGCGGCGGCAGTTGTGGCTGCATTACTCTCTATTAATCTTTTCATACCTAGCATGGCCTCCATCATGAAGGCCATTTGATCTTTCAAAGCCGACATGTCGGCTTTCATCTGTTCTTGTGCTTCCTCTACGTCACCCATAGCCCTAGATTTAGAACAGGTTCGATAGGGGTGCCTTGGGGCGTGCTTAGTTATGGTGTTACTCCCTAAAGAGACAAAATGTGGTAAGTATGTGACAAGGAATTTAAACATGAATGCATGCTAGAGATAAATTATCGAAGCATTGGATTCACACAGGTTTTTAAGTAAACTCATGGAATTAAACCAAACTCATCTTATTAGAGAACAAAAGGGTTTAATTAGCCAAGATCAGAGTGGCAATACAATTGCCTTAACGACTCCTAATTATGTGGGCCATCAGATCAATCATGTGCTGGCAATAGTTGAGGAGTCCGTGAATTTCTTCGGGGGTCGAGTATACGTTTGTCATTGCTTTGGCCCTAGCTAGCAGTCGAGGAAGCTCTTGACTTCCATTCAAGGTGGAGGTGAATCTATCCATCCACATGATTGCCTCTCTGTGCAATGAATCAATTACCCTCCCCCTTGCTTCCTTTTCCACTGATACCTTGGCGTACTCATCCACTAGCCTATGCTCATGAGCTGTCGCTAGGTTCAATTCTTCTCTGTATTTATCAATGATGGCCAACATGTTCCCTTCTGTCTCGCTTAACTGCTGGGACAAACTTCTTTTGGACCTAATACAAGCCTTTAACTCGTCCTTCAAAATCAGGCCTTCGACTCGCGACTGATCCCTTTCGTCTCTTCGGAGTTTAAGCTCGCTATTGCTGCCCCATAAAGCTCCTCGGAACTTGTTTCGGTCGTGTTCTTCCTTCCAGGCCCTCTTGGTTTCTCACTCCAAGGCTTCGGCGGTGGCCATGTTGATGTATTTCAGTTCATCATACTCCTTTCAAACTTTGATGGTTGTCGACTTGAACTTCTCCTTGACTGCTTGGGTTTTCTCAAGCTCCACCTTTATGGCTTGTACCTCCTTACTCTCTTCCGGAGCTTTGGCCTCTTCCTCTCTCACAGCCCTTAGCTTTGGGACCCAATCCAAACCTTATGCGCGGACTCTCAACCACTTACGATAGCCGCCAATGATCCCATTGTTGCTTCCCCTAAGCTCTTTGTCCTTCCTTTGCAATGCATCCTATGCCTTGCGGACTCCTCAAAGTACCCTCACGCTGGGATCATTGAAACCCCGTGTGATAAAAGGCGTGAGGTTTTCCTCTGACGGTGCTCCTCTCATGGGGTAGCCAAGCTGTCTTATGGCGAGGACGGGATTATAGTTAATACAAACCTTATTCCCATCAAGGGAACATTTGGAAATCCTTTGCATGAGAATAGAATCTCGGTTCTTCCTTCCTCCCAACGAGGGAACCAATTAACGGATGCTCCTTCTATGCTAGCCAAGAGTTGGGTCCAATTCACCTTCCCCTTTTTGGCACACGAGTGGTGACCTTGTAGTGGACAAACGTGCCTCCCCTCTTGGCACAAAAGGTGTGAGACCAACCACACATAGAGGGCCAGTGTGCAACAAACAATGCTTGCGCCGCTCCTTTCACATCTCCGGTCGAACGTGTCGTATATGTTGGCCAAAATAGTGACGACCGGGCTTTCCTTGCTATGGTGAAAGGCGAGGAAAGAATCAATCGCTGCTAGGTCCACTAACCTTTCCATGTTCAGAAAGAGGACAACTCAGAAGACCAAAAGCGCCAAGATGTCAATGAAAGGAGCCTATTCTCCTTGACTTGCCAAGGCCTTTGCCTTTTCTTCCAAACACTTTCTTGGTACTCCGACTACTCCATTTTTGTTTTGCTTCACTGGGTCCAATTCTTGTGCCGAGATTTTCACTACCTTGGCAACTCTAACAATGGAGGGATAGAACCCCGAGAAAAGATTGTTAGACAAGTGGCCTCAGATATCTTAAGAAAGGGGGTTGAATTAAGATATCACAAACTTTTTCCTAATTAAAAAATTCTATTTTGATTTTAACCAAAATCCCAAGATTCCTTTCAAAAAGAATTCCTAAATAATTTTGCAAATTAAACTTACTGAATAGAAGCAACAAACAATAATAAATAAAAGAGTTTAAGGGAAGAGAAAGTACTCATATTTATACTGGTTCGGCCACACCATTGTGCCTACGTCCAGTCCCTAAGCAACCCGCTTGAGAGTTCCATTATCTTACAAAAGCCCTTTACAAGTTCTGAACCACACAAGGACAACCCTTCCTTTGTGTTCAGGTTGCTTTATAATAAGAGACCCTCGATCTCTTAATCCCTTTTTCAGAAATAAGATGAAGAGAAGAAGAAATCTCTCTTGAAAGAGATAGATTGAACAATGGAGCACTCAAAATAATTCCTTATTGAATTGCAAGTGTATTGGCCAAGGAATTTTTTAAGAGGATAAGATAATTTTGCTTTTGAGAGGATAAGACCTTTTTGTTCTGAAAAACTCTAAGCAAATTCATGTTCCAAGTCACATATAAATAGACCTTTTATGGCCATTCAAAAACCATTTGAACAGATGTGACTCTTGGAAAATAGTTTCTAAAAATCTCCTCTGGTAATCGATTACAATATTTGTGTAATCGATTACAGGCTTTAAAATGTGAATTAAAATGTTCAATAACTGCTGGTAATCGATTACCATCCAAGTGTAATCGATTACACGTTGTAAAATTTGAATTCAAATTTCTAATAGCTGTTTTAAATAGTTTTAACAGCTGGTAATCGATTACAATACTTATGTAATCAATTACATGCTTTCAAAAGTATTCAAAATCATTTTAAAAGCATTTCAGGAAGCATTTTGGCCACTGGTAATCGATTACCAGAGAGTAAATCTCTTGTAAAAACATTTTAACTTATATTCTTTGGCTAAACCTCTTGTTGTTTCAACTTGGAATTCCCTTCCTAAGTCTCTAGAGATTATCTTGATCATATATCTTGAATTTCTTGGATTCTTGTCTTGAATTAAACTTGAGAAGCGCATGATCCTCTTGATGACAACTTAATTCCTGAAATCAAGATACAAGATAGAATATATACAAGATAGAACATTCACTCATTCCATACTCCCCCTATGTTTTGGAATTTATGATCTTTTGATTTCTAAGCTTCTAAGCCCCGTTTCTCTCCCCCTTTGGCAACATCAAAAAACCAAAGTACGTGGAATTCAACATAAGGCAGAAAATAACACAGCCATAATCATTCACAAGTCAAAAATCAAACATAATTCAGTCATAAAATACTAAGTGCCAAGTACTGAAATATAACTGAAGTTAAGAGAATAATGTCTTAAAAAAAACATAGCCAGATACTCGGCTTAAAATAAAATATAATAATAATCTAAATCTATGAAGGTGGTGGTGGAAGGTTTTAGCACCGACGAAGATAACTCACATCCTCCTCAAGTTGAGTGATGCGGGTATCCATTCCTTCAAAGCAAGCATCAATGGCATCGATACGACCATCCAAGGAATCAAAGCGTTCACCAACATAGGTGCGGAGGCCTCGTAACTCTGAAAGAACTTTATGCATGAGGGCTGAGGAGTCATCTCGTTGAGGCGGAGGAGAGGGAGTATGTTCGTCTTGCGGAGGTTGCACATCCTTCTTCAACCATTGCCCATCCATGTCCTTACGGTAGCCAAAGGAGGTTACTGCACCGGCACCAATAGCAAAGGAACGTTTAACTTGCACAAAAGGCTCAGAATTCACAGGAATTTCAAAATGTCAAAGAAATAAAGTCACAAGCTGAGGGTAAGGTAGAGGTGCATTAGACCGCAATGCCTTATGCATGCGGTAACGAATCAAATGGGCCTAGTTGATTGGAAGACCGGTCAAGAAAGCCCACATCAGAATCAAGTCCTCCTCAGAGGCTTAAGTGAGATTAGAAGAATGAGGCATCAAAATTCTAACAATGATATAGTGCATGATGCGACAATCAAATGTCAATGACCCGGCAAGCAGTCTGCCGGTCATATCCGCCTTGTCAATGCAAACCATGCGTCAGGCATCATGACTGGAGTAATCAAACTTCCAGTCATCAACAAGGTACCCTCAAAAGGTGCACCCTGACTGGGTAGTTGTGTCAGAGAAAAGAAAATAAACTCATCAATAATCATAGGGATACCATGCATCTCAGAAATTAAAGTTCCATCCTGAATTTTAAAATTTGAGTAAAAGACTCGTACTAACGCAGGATAATATTGATGAGGGAATTCTGAGGTGCATGGTATCCCTATGATTACACAAATTTTAGTAAAAGACTGGTGACTGCAGCTTCTGAAACGTGGCTATTTATAGAAGAGGGCATTCTGTAATCGATTACAAGGTTTGGTAATCGATTACAGGCTACCTATTCTTGTGTAATCGATTCCACGTAATGGTAATCGATTACCAGAACACTAACTAGGCTTTTTCCTAAAAAAATATCTATGTCTATGCTAAAAACATCTAACTATAGCAATCATCAATACTGATACTCATTTAATTCAATCAAACAAGCATCAATCACACAATAACACACCAATCAAACACAATCAAAATCTTATAATCAAATACAATCAATCAATCATTAACCATAAATATTTCAATCAACCAATCAATCCTTATTTATCCAAATCACTAATATCTAAGAGGCCTAATTCTCTTCTAATGGAAAAGAATGTTTCTTTGGGGAGAGGTTTCGTGAAGATATCAGCAAGCTGATTCTTTGTATCAACAAATTCTAGTACACAATCTCCCTTCAGAACATGATCTCTTAGAAAATGGTGCCTAATTTCTATATGCTTGGTTTTAGAGTGTTGAACTGGAGTTTTGGAAAGATTAATTGCACTTGTATTATCGCACCTAATAGGTATATGGTTAAGAAGGATTCCATAGTCAAAGAGTTGTTGCTTCATCCATAGAATCTATGCACAACAACTACCGACAGTAATATATTCCGCTTCTGTAGTGGATAAAGCAACACTATTTTGTTTCTTACTATGCCAAGAGACTAGAGAAAATCCAATGAAATGACAAGTTCCACTTGTGCTCTTTCTATCTTTTTTAGAACCGACAAAGTCTGAATTAGAGTATCCTATTAAGGTGCATGTGGAATTCCTAGAATACAATAAACCTATATTCATAGTGCCTAAAAAATATCTTATGATTCTTTTAACGACACTAAGATGTGACTGTTTGGGATTTGATTGAAATCTAGCACACATACACACACTAAACATTATATCAGGTCTGCTAGCAGATAAATAAAGAAGGGATCTGATTATACCTCGATATTGCTTAAAATCTATTGACTGACTAGTTTCATCTTTATATAAATAGCAAGCAGTGCTCATTGGTGTAGCCACGTGCTTAGCATTTTCCATCCTGAATCTGTGAATTAACTCTTTACAGTACTTGGATTGATTGACAAAAATTCTAGTCTTGGTTTGTTTAATTTGTAATCCAAGAAAGAAATTAAGTTCTCCCATCATTGACATTTCAAACTCACTTTGCGTGTCATGAGAGAACTCTTGCACAATAATTCATTAGTAGATCCAAAAATAATATCATCAACATAAATTTGAACCAATAAAATATCATGTGATTTTCTCTTTATGAAAAGAGTAGTATCTACTTTGCCTCTAGAGAAATCCTTTTCTAAAATGAACTTACTCAAACACTCATACCAAGCCCTAGGGGCTTGCTTTAAGCCATATAAACCCTTTTTTAATTTAAAAACATGATTAGGCTTGTCTGAGTTTTCAAATCCAGGGGGTTGATCTACATATACTTCCTCTTGAATAAAGCCATTTAAGAATGCACTTTTTACATCCATTTGATAAAGCTTAAAGTCCATTATGAATGCATAGGCTAATAACATTTTGATGGCTTCTAATCTAGCAACTGGAGCATATGTTTCCTCATAATCCATCCCCTCTTCTTGATTATATCCTTTGATGACTAATCTAGCCTTATTTCTAATAACTATGCCATTTTCATCTAATTTATTTCTAAACACCCATTTTGTTCCAATGATTGGGTAGTTTTCAGGTTTCTCAACTAACTCCCAAACATTATTTCTTTCAAATTGGTTTAGTTCTTCCTGCATAGCTATTATCCAATTTTCATCTATTATGGCCTCATTTAAATTTTTAGGTTCAATCATAGATACAAAAGCCATGTTATTGCATAAATCTTTGAGAGAGTGTCTAGTTGTTACCCCTTTTGAGATGTCACCAATAATGTTGTCAAGGGGATGATCTCTTGAAGTTTTCCACTCTCTTGGAAAATCATTATTTGCTTTGACTTCTATTGGTGGATCTTCATTGCTTCCTTCTCCTTTTCCTTTAGAATATTGTCCATGAATGTGCATTTGTTCTAAAGATTCTGTAATATCATATAAAATATCCTTTCTTGGAGAAATAGCATTAGACTCATCAAAGGAAGCATGAATTGATTCTTCAATTGTCATTGTTCTCTTATTATATATTCTATAAGCTTTACTATGCAAAGAATATCCAAGGAAAATTCCCTCATATGACTTAGCATCAAACTTTCATAAGTTTTCTTTTCCATTGTTTAATACAAAACATTTACAACCAAAAACATGAAGATGTGAGATGTTTGGTTTTCTACCATTGAACAGTTCATATGTGGTTTTCTTTAAAATGAGTCTTATTAAAGCCCTATTCATGATATAGCATGCAGTATTAACGGCTTCAGCCCAAAAATATTTTGGAAGAGGAGTATCATTTAATAAGGTTCTAGCAATTTCTTCCAAAGACCTATTTTTCCTTTCAACAACTTCATTTTGTTGAGGGGTTCTAGGTGCAGAAAAGTTATGTTCAATGCCATGCTTTTCACAAAATAAATCAAATTCTTTATTTTCAAACTCACCCCCATGATCACTCCTAATAGATATAATTTTGAGATTTTTCTTATTTTGAATAACTTTTGCAAGTTTCTTAAATGCTTGAAATGCATCATTCTTATGAGTGATAAATAGTGTCCAAGTATATCTAGAATAATCATCAATAATGACAAGCGCATAATAGCTTCCACCAAAACTCATAATTCTAGAAGGACCAAACAAATCCATATGTAACAATTGTAATGGTTGAGTAGTTGAAACAATGTTTTTGGATTTGAATGAAACTCTAGTTTGATTTCCATTTTGACATGCATCACACAGTCTATCTTTTTCAAATTTCAATTTAGGCAAACCAACAACTAAATCTTTGGAAATTAATTTATTTAAGTGTTCCATGTTTATGTGAGCAATACGTTTATGCCATAGTCATGGATCATCATCTTTGCTAAGAAAACATTTATTATTATCTAGTTTTTGGCTAAGTCTATCATATAAACATTGTTGACTCTATACCCTATATGCTTTATATTAGTATCATATTTATGTTCAATGAGACATTTTTTAGAATCAAATGATACTAGATAGCCTTTATCACATAATTGACTAACACTAAGCAAGTTGTGCTTAAGGCCTTCAACAAGTAGAACATTTTCAATGGAGTTTGAAGAATCCGTACCTATTTTTCCAACTCCAAGAATTCTACCTTTGTTGTTGTCACCATAAGTTGCATGCCCGCTTTTCTTGGGAGAGATATGTGTGAACTTTGATACATCTCCCATCATATGTTTTGAACAACCGCTATCTATGTACCATTTCTTCTTCTAAGATACCTACATGATCAAGTTTATGACTTAGGTACCCAAACTTTATTGGGTCCTTGTGTGTTAGTGTTAACTAAAGATCCTTTTGGGACCCATATCATTTTGATATTGTTGCAATTTTTCTTAAAATAACATGTAGATGTGCCATGCCCTTTTCTTCCACAATAAAAACAAGTGATGAAAGGAGAATTATATTTTTGTGTGGAAGCAAAGAAATTTTTGTAAAATTTTTGTTGTTTTTCAGGTTTATATCCTATTCCTACCTTATCAAAGATACATCTTTGTTTTCCTAATATGACATCTAGGTTATTTTTACCAATAGAAAAATTAGCAAGTGAGTTTTTCAAATCTTTAATTTCTTTTTCATACTTGCTACAACATTTACATGAATCAGATATTACTTTTTCATTAGGAATAGTAGAGACATATACTTTATCATTTGATTTACAAATTGAAACTTCAGTTTTAAGATGATCTAATTCTTTATTTAATTTTAAATTTTCATTTTCTAAATCTGAAATTGTTTTCTTAGAAGATGAAACTAACTTTGCAAGTTTGATTGATTCTCTATGCAAATCAGCAAATGCATCTTGTAATTCATCAAAAGAAATGGATAAGTTGTTATTTGAAGATGTTACCTCTTCATCACTTTCATAACTTTTGGTCATTAGACACAGGTTTATCTCTTCATTTTCTGAATCCTCAGATGATTCCATATCATTGTCATCCCATGTGATGTAGGCCTTCTTCATCTTCTTTTCACTAAAATTTTTCTTTTCAGATTTCTCCATTCTTTTCTTGAAGATTGGGCAATCAACCCTCAGATGTCCAGGTTGATTGCATTCAAAAGCATTTTGGAGTAGAGGATGAATCTTCTGTCCTTCTCTTAGGTTTAAAATTTGGTATCCTTTGATTTCCTCTGATTTTCAGGAACTTGTTGAACCTTTTTAAAAAAAGGCTAAGATCATCATCTTCATTCAAATCAATTAAGTCTTCCTTATCACTTTCTTCTTGGATTGAAGATGAAGCTTTAAGAGCAATTCCCTTCTTTTTCTTATCATTTTATTCGTGTTGATTTAGTCTCAACGGTTCCATTTCATGTTCCTATGACTTTCCAAATAGTGTAGCAAGAGACATGTTAGATAAATCTCATGATTCAGTAATGGCTGTTACCTTAGGTTGTCATTCTCTGCTTAAACATCTCAATACTTTATTTATGAGATCTTCATTTGGAAAAATTTTCCCTAAAGATGCAAGATGATTTACTATGTGTGTGAACCTCTTTTGCATGTCTTGTATACTTTCATTTGCATTCATCCTAAATAGTTCATATTCATGAGTTAATGTGTTTATCCTAGATCTTTTAACATTTGTTGTGCCTTCATGTGTTACTTGTAAGGTATCCCACATATCCTTTTCACTTTTACAGTTTGATACCCTAAAGTATTCATCCATTCCTAGGGTAGATGTAATCATGTTTTTGGCTTTTAAGTTATATTGTACTAGTCTTCTTTCTTCCTCACTCCAATCTTCCCTAGGCTTTTCTATTGTTGTATTTCCAGCAACCATGGTGCGAATATAAGACCCTACTTCTATTGCATCCCAGACATTTAAATCTATTGCCTCTATAAAAATTTGCATACGGGTTTTCCAGTAATGGTAACCCACTCCATTAAAAATAGGAGGCCTATTTATTGAATTCCCTTCAGGAAATAAATAGTTTGATGAGGCCATTATTCTTGAAGCTTCTAAACTTTATACAAGAATGAAGCTCTGATACCACTTGCTAGACAAGTGGCCTCAAATATCTTAAGGGGGGTTGAATTAAGATATCACAAACTTTTTCCTAATTAAAAAATTCTATTTTGATTTTAACCCAAATCCCAAGATTCCTTTCAAAATGAATTCCTAAATAATTTTGCAAATTAAACTTACTGAATAGAAGCAATAAGCAATAATAAATCAAAGAGTTTAAGGGAAGAGAAAGTGCAAACTCATATTTATACTAGTTCGGCCACACCCTTGTGCCTACGTCCAGTCCCCAAGCAACCCGCTTAAGAGTTCCATTATCTTGAAAAAGCCCTTTACAAGTTCTGAACCCCACAAGGACAACCCTTCCTTTGTGTTCAGATTGCTTTACAACAAGAGACCCTCGGTCTCTTAATCCCTTTTCAGAAATAAGATGAAGAGAAGAAGAAATTTCTCTTGAAAGAGATAGATTGAACAATGGAGCACTCAAAATAATTCCTTATTGAATTGCAAGTGTATTAGCCAAGGAATTTTTTAAGAGGATAAGATAATTTTGCTTTTGAGAGGATAAGACCTTTTCGTTCTGAAAAACTCTGAGCAAATTCGTGTTCCAAGTCACATATAAATAGACCTTTGATGGCCATTCAAAAACCATTTGAACAGATGTGACTCTTGGAAAATATTTTCTGAAAATCTCCTATGGTAATCGATTACAATATTTGTGTAATCGATTATAGACTTTAAAATGAGAATTAAAACGTTCAATAATTGCTGGTAATCAATTACCATCCAAGCGTAATCGATTACACAATGTAAAATTTGAATTCAAATTTCTAATAGTTGTTTTAAATAGTTTCAACTGCTGGTAATCGATTACAATACTTATGTAATCGATTACATGCTTTCAAAAGTATTCAAAATCATTTTAAAAGCATTTCAGGAAGCATTTTGGCCACTGGTAATCGATTACATCCTCTGGTAATCGATTACTAGAGAGTAAATCTCTTGTAAAAACATTTTAACTTATATTCTTGGGACAAACCTCTTGTTGCTTCAACTTGGAATTCCCTTCCTAAGTCTCTTGAGATTATCTTGATCATATATCTTGAATTTGTAAAGGTACATTTAAAATTTTTATGAAAAAGGGAAAATTTTATAATTTAAAATATTTTTTACATTTATTATATATATATAAAGTAAAAAATGACTAATAGCTGGATGGATCACATGATGAGGGTTGGGCTTTTCACAATTTTCGTATAAAACTAGATAACGATCTAATGGCCGAAGATAACATGCAGATATTTTGCAGTCTTCATTTTTGGTTTTGATTTATTTTTTATTTGAATTTGGCTTTTGATTTTTATTTGCATTTAAAATTGACTAATTTCAGCTATGGTAGTATATTATCATAATTTTTTGAATAAGGTAGTCAATAGATTGTTCAAGCTACTAGTTTAATTAGAAAATTTGAGTTGTATGTAATGAAACAAAATTGTTTTCAATATAACATATATATATATATATATATATATATATATATATATATATATATATATATATATATATATATATATATATATATATATATATATATATATATATATATATATATATATATATATATATATATATATATATATAATCTTTATAAATATTAGATTATTATCAATTATCAATTAGTTCCAATAGAATTGATAAATAGTTTGATTTCTTAAGTATGCACACAAATATTTGATTCTGGTCGTAATAAAGAAAAAACTTTGTTAAAGATACAAAACTAACTTATTTTGATAATATGTACATTTGGAGAGTTAGTTTCTTGTTTTTTGTTTCTGTTATGAGGGTACGAAAGACTTCTTTTTTATGGAAAAAAAATTGTTATTAGTTCATCATTATTATCACATTAATTTCTATTTATAAGATCTAATCTTAAAATGATATTTATTCTGACTTAATCCATTATGTGTCTTGTATTAATTATTTTTAAATAAAAATATTCTTAATTATATAAGAGACGTTAAATTGACCTACATTTAAAAGAGAGAGAAAATATTAATAACAATGATATTTTAAAAGAAGTATATAAATTAAAATAAATTAATTTTTATTAATTATATTAATATTTTTCTTAATTTTAATATATTAGATAATTTGATGGTATAAATAGGAACTAGATAAACGTATTATCATATGGCTTATATATTTAGAGGTTTTTTAAAAAAAAATATATGCTTACAGGTTTTATTACTTATAAATATATTTGACTTTGGTTTTAATTTTTTCATCATGGTTTTTATTTTAATCATTTTTAATTTAGTTTGTGGTTTCTTATATAGTATATTAAGTGGAACAACTTTAATTTTGTCCTTATCATGATTTCATTAAAGTGATGTTCTAAAACAAATCAAGAATAAAAGTTATGATGTAGAATAAAAACATCACTATTACCAAGTCTTATATTTTTTTAAATGACATTAAATTATTTGTGATCTTATTCACCGAGTCTCATTCGCCGTCCCTATTATCGTTTCTCGAGCCCTTTCTTTCATCCCGTCAATAATAAGTTCCTAACACGCATCACACTATAGCTACAAATCTGCATTATTGCCAATGCCAAGTCTTCCATCTTCACATCACTCTATACCCCAATTCCCTTCTTAGTCCTCCTTTTCTATATTCCCTCATATAGGAATGAGTTCATATAAATAGATTTTTTTATGAATAATTCATATACATAGATATTCACGACTAAAACTTATAATTATTACAGATAAAAAAAACTATAATTTGGATACTTATAGATAAAATAAATATTAGATTTCCAGCAACCATGGTGGGAATATAAGGCCCTAAGGCCCTACTTCTATTGCATTCCAGACATTTAAATCTATTGCCTCTATAAAAATTTACATACGGGTTTTTTCAGTAATGGTAATCCACTCCATTAAAAATAGGAGGCCTATTTATTGAATTCCCTTCGGGAAATAAATAGTTTGATGAGGTCATTATTCTTGAAACTTCTAAACTTTATACAAGAATGAAGCTCTGATACCACTTGCTAGACAAGTGGCCTCAGATATCTTAAGAAGGGGGGTTGAATTAAGATATCACAAACTTGCTCCTAATTAAAAAATTCTATTTTGATTTTAACCCAAATCCCTAGATTCCTTTCAAAATGAATTCCTAAATAATTTTGCAAATTAAATTTACTGAATAGAAGCAATAAGCAATAATAAATAAAAGAGTTTAAGGGAAGAGAAAGTGCAAACTCATATTTATACTGGTTCGGCCACACCCTTGTGCCTGCGTCCAGTCCCCAAGCAACCCGCTTAAGAGTTCCATTATCTTTCAAAAGCCCTTTACAAGTTCTGAACCACACAAGGACAACCCTACCTTTGTGTTCAGATTGCTTTACAACAAGAGACCCTCGGTCTCTTAATCCCTTTTCAGAAATAAGATGAAGAGAAGAAGAAATTTCTCTTGAAAGAGATAGATTGAACAATGGAGCACTCAAAATAATTCCTTATTGAATTGCAAGTGTATTAGCCAAGGAATTTTTTAAGAGGATAAGATAATTTTGCTTTTGAGAGGAAAAGACCTTTTCGTTATGAAAAACTCTAAGCAAATTCGTGTTCCAAGTCACATATAAATAGACCTTTGATGGCCATTCAAAAACCATTTGAACAGATGTGACTCTTGGAAAATATTTTCTGAAAATCTCCTCTGGTAATCGATTACAATATTTGTGTAATCGATTATAGGCTTTAAAATGAGAATTAAAACGTTCTATAATTGCTGGTAATCAATTACCATCCAAGTGTAATCGATTACACATTGTAAAATTTGAATTCAAATTTCTAATAGTGGTTTTAAATAGTTTCAACTGCTGGTAATCGATTACAATACTTATGTAATCGATTACATGCTTTCAAAAGTATTCAAAATCATTTTAAAAGCATTTTAGGAAGCATTTTGGCCACTGGTAATCGATTACATCCTCTGGTAATCGATTACTAGAGAGTAAATCTCTTGTAAAAACATTTTAACTTATATTCTTGGGACAAACCTCTTGTTGCTTCAACTTGGAATTCCCTTCCTAAGTCTCTAGAGATTATCTTGATCATATATCTTGAATTTCTTGGATTCTTGTCTTGAATTAAACTTGAGAAGCACATGATCCTCTTGAATTAAACTTGAGAAGCACATGGTCCTTTGGCATCATCAAAACATCAAAATGTCTTTGTTTCTACAAAGATATGGTTTCCTTCCTCCCTACGGGTATCCCAGGATTTCTTTAAACTCTTCCACCGTAGGCACTAGTTGGAAATCCTCAAATGTGAAGCACCTCAGGGGTTGGTCATAATACTGGGTAAGGGATGCAATCGCTTCCATGGAGACTTCTATCGTAGCTAGGTCCCAAATCTTACCATAGGCTTTGCGAAAGGCTTTTCGTTGAAGTTGACCCATCAATTGCCCCAACTCTCGCAGACTGGTGACCTCTAAGCTCTTGATTTTGACTTGATATTACTTTTTCTTGAACAAAGGTGTTTGATTTGATCCCATGTTCGCTAGAATGAAAAAGTCCTGCGTGAAGCACTACTCTAACGTCTACCATGGGAGAAATGGATGAATGCATGAAGAGATGCTTATGCGATGCATGACACAAATGTATTTTATGGACACGAGAGCCCGAAAGATTATCTCTTCTTACTTGCAACATTTGGCAGTGCAGTGCCCCATGTATGCATTTAAGGAAGTGATATGGATCTTCCGACTTCCTGTGACAAAATGATGAGACCACAGGCATCACATGTGTGACAATGCAATACAGACATAAACACGTAGATAGCACGAAAGAGAAATGTACAAGCATGGCAATATCATTAAACAAATGTACTGCAGAGATGCACATGAGCATGACATTAAAAGGATATGCATGGCAGTGTTAAGGAAAACGAAACACACAACGTGTCTGCTCTGTGCCCCTATTTTAGGAACCTAAATGGGAGGAACTAAAAGGCATTTACTGATAATCCCCAAGACGATCATATCTAGCTTTCAATGGTTTCTAGAGATATTATTCCCTTTGATATCAATATTGCGGCGGTAGGGACTACCAGCGACAACATATCATCGAAGAGAAAAACTCTAGATGAGGCTTCACTATCATCAAGCAAGTCGGAGACTTAGCATGACCACAGATTCACCTCTGCTCCCTATGTTCCCACTGACCCGGGTGTAGGGCCTTTAGTAAACTCACCGTGTGTGCAAAAAAGTGTAGGTATTTGTGCACATCAAATGAATAAATATTTATCTCATGCATACATTAAAAAGTACACTAAAAGCATTCAAGAGTTATATACAAGAACATAAGAGAAATAAAAGGAAACCGACAAAAGGGAAAGTCATGATATTGCACAAGATTTAGAAGGCCTAACTCTCTAAAAACGATCCCCAGTGGAGTCATCAACTGTCGCAACCTACCCTTCGGTAGGAGGGCGACTCGAGGCTCGTGAGTGCATCTTCCAAGGGAGGAAAACGCGCGGAGTCGCCACAACCATTTATTTGTGGAAAACGTTAGAAAAATTGAAACGTGTGTCTACGAACTTTAAGAATAAAAGGTTCAGGAGTTGTTTTTACGCACGAGGAAGGTATTAGCACCCTACACGTCGGTCACAAGGGACGAAAACCTTTGACTAAATGTGCAATATTATGACTTTTCATTTTATCCTCCCCTTTTTTATGTTCTTATCTTTTGAGGGTCGACAAAAGTGGGGTTTTTGCTCCTACGTATCCTCAATCGCGATGAGAAACTTAGACCTATGTAGTTCTTTAAAAAGCGGTAAAGTTATGCGGTGTATTGATTTTATACTTTTTAAATGGTCCATTTTAACTGATAAAAACAAAGAGGATCATTTAAGGCGTTGGACCTTAAAACGGTTTCAAATGACCTTTTCGCGGACAAAGCTTGATTTGTGAGTTGATTTTAGCCTTAGTTTCACTTGGTTATTTATCAACTCATTTAAAAGAACTTTCAAAGTAAAATGTCCAATTGACACTTATTTTATTATTTTTTTATTTAACCAAAGTTACGGCATGAACGATCGGTTGAAATTCATTTTATCATTTATTATGCGAGATAACGGTTTAAACGATCGGTCGAAACTCGTTAAAAACGGAAGAAAAGGATACCGAAAGTAAACAAAACGAAGATGAAAGCATACAAAGCAAGAATGGACCACTAAGGGTGCATAGAATGAATTGAAAGCTTCAAAATAAAAAACTAACCGGTTGAAGTCCGAGGGACAATGAAGAACGAACGAAGAACAGCGAAGAAACTTTCACCAAAATGATCATAGAAACGTCTCGAAAGTGTTACGGAACTTTTTCCTTCTTTCTTCTTCTCCTCACTAATTTTAAGTGATTTCTGAGCTATCAAGGTGTTGAACCCCTAAAACTCAGCCCCCTCACACCATTTTATAAGAAAATGGGGGAGGTGGTTGCCGCCCAGCTCACCCAGGCAAGCTGGGTTGCTTCCACCTGAAGTAACCCCCTTCTTGAAAGTTCTAGATGGGCCTAGATGCTAGGTGCACCCCCCAGTTTGATCAGTGCACCCCCTTAGTTTTGTGTTTTGGGATGATTTCCTTCTAAAACGTCACGAAACTTTACGGATTACGCGGTGATGAGTGTTAAGCATCTCCAAGTGGTCAACCAAGGTCTGTACGCCGACACACAATTGTCCCCGAACGAAATTAGGGTATGACAGGCTCTATAACTCAAGTTTTACACCAAGTTTTTGACAAACAGTATTCTTTATCCTACCAAGCCACTATTGGCTCTAATACAAGCCAAAGGATTTGTTGTTTAGCTTGCAAATTGACTAACACTCAATTGTCTTACAGACAGATATACAATCTCAACACTTAGTCTTTTCTCTCAAGGTGTTTTGAGATCTTTACAAGAATTTACAGAAATATACAAAGAGCTTTTAATAGAAAGAATTTGAATATAAACTCATAGGTTGGTTTTTCTTGTCTTCAAAGCTTCTGGTATTTATAAGTTTTCTTCAACAAATGTTTTCTATATCTAAACGGATGGATTTCTTCACTTTAGCTTTTGTCTAGAGAATGTGCTCGTTGGATCATTTAATGCAATCAAATGTGTGTGCTTCTTCATACTAGAAAACCAATCTTTTTAGCTATCACGTTGAACACTTCAACAAGAAACTTCCTTTTGCATCGAAGTAGATTTGCATAGTAGAGTGCATCTGTTGATGAAGATTGATAACTTACAAATCTTGAATTTCATTTATTCTTCATAGGATTCGATAGACCCCAAGAGAATGTTTGTAAAATAGATCTCAACATACATAGTATTAAATGAAGTCTTGAATGTCATCTCTTAAATGTTATTATCTCAAATTTACTTTTAGTCAATTACGTATTTGAAAAAAAATTATATTTTAACACAATACTTATCGTTAGTCTCATTTTATTAAGTGATGATGTGACAAACAAAATGTCACGCCATTAAGCCTCATCACTTAACATGTAGTCCAATCAAAGTCATGTCATTTTTTATTATTTATTTGTTTAAAAAAATAAAATTATTTGGAGGTAAGGGTGGTGGTGCTAAAGCCTTCACAACACGTGAGAACAAGGTCATGGAAGGAGGGGTAGAAGAGGGAGAGGAGGGTGAGGTAGTGGTCGGCGAGGGACATGCTCTTGAGGTAGAGTTTGTTGAGGGAGGAAGGGATATTGGGAGAGTGTGGTGGCTCAAGGGGTGAAGTGAGCCCCCTAATTCAAGGGCATGAGGTCAAAGTTGGTGAAGCGGGGCTTACCCTTGATGGTCAAGGATCGAATACGGGGAAGCGGGTGGTGGCACGCCAAGGGAACACAACGTAGCAATTGCCAATGAAGAGGTCCGATAAAGGGGAGAGGGATTGATGGTCGTCATCGATTTGGTTTCTTAGAGAGTGAGTAAGGAAGGATGAGCTAGAGTCGCCTCTGCTTTGTTGTCCTAGACAAGTTTTTTTTTAATTTTATTATTTAATGAAATATAATAATTTTATTTTTTTAAAAATAAATAATAAATAATGACAAGGCTTCAATTTGACTATACGTTAAGTGATTAGGTTTGATGACGTGATATTTTGTCTTTCGTATCATCACTTAACATAATGAAACTAACGATAAATATTACGTTGAAACATGAATTTTTGTAATTGACCAAAAATAAATTTGAGATAATAATATGAAAATGACCTATTTTCTAAATATAAAAAACATATTTAATCCAAAAATATAAGTTCTATCACCGTAGCTCTCCGGCACATAATTTGAACAAAGAAAGATAACATTTATCTAATTAATTTGAAATAATAATATGAAAATGACCTATTTTTTAAATATAAAAAACATATTTAATCCAAAAATATAAGTTCTATCACAGTAGATCTCCAGCACATAATTTGAAAAAGAAAGATGACATTTATCTAATTATGTAATCAGCCCATTACAGCAATGTGTGACAACTAACTAACAAGGCTGATCTACTAGCAACACAGCAAACCAAAAACATAGTCTCAGACTAAGACCAACATAGTTTAGGTTAATACATGTTTTTAGTCGTGTACTTTAACTAAAAATTAGTATTAATCCTTATATTTTTATTTTGATCAATTTAATTTCTGAACTTAAAAAAAAAAAGTAATTTTCATCCCTCATCATAAACCATTTTCACCTTAAAAAGGACAAAAATCATTATTTTTTTTAAAGTTCAAAAATATAAAATTGATCAAAATTAAAATGAAACAAGATATTCAGTATCATGTAGCAGAGGGTCTGGAACCAAACTACACGAAAAACACTTGTGACTAAACTCATTTCCCCTATGAAGCGAAACAAGACTTTCTGTGTACTTAGCAGCCCTTATAGAATCATGCTTTCCATAAACCTGAAGATCCCTTGTGTTCTCCGAATCATAAAGAACCAATCTTTCGTTGCTGTCCTTCCAGAAAAATCGATTAGTCCCATAAAACCCCACAAGCTTGTAAATCACTTGCACGGGTCCAACGCTGTATTGCTTCACCCAAGACCCTTCGTCCCAATAATCCTTCATCACCCACACGTCAAAGCGCTTCTCTGTTCCCCTCACAGGGTAAACAAGGAACCCAATTGAAGCAGATTCTTCAAAGGGTACCAAAGTTCCAAACTTTTCATCTGAAGAATCGCGAATTTTTGGCACCCTTATCTTCCTAAACGATTCTTTGACCATATCAAATGCTAGAACAACATCTTGTGTTGCATCAGACTCTTCAACAAAGCCCCACCAGTGGCAACAATTGTTTGCGTAAGTGAAAACCCGAGAAGAACCCCAGATTTCAATTGGAAGAGGGAGAAGAGAGGGATCAAGTTTTCTCCAAGAGTTTGAATTGAGGCTATACAACTCAGCACTCCAATACCCAAGTTGTCTTTCATCTGTTTCCTTAAACCAAAGGTCTTTGAGCACTACAACTTTGTAGTCATTGGTTTTGGGGTCAAAGCCAAAGCCAGCATAATCAGTGAATGTGTAAGTCCCATGTGGGCTAGTAAAATGGGATTCAGGCAAAACCTTGAACTCCCTCAATGAAGGGTTCATCAAGACATTGGGATTGCCTTCAAGAAAGTATATGCCATTGCAAGGACCCAAGATTTCGGTCCAGTATTTGTGGTCAGAGTTGTATTCATAGGGAGGGTTTAAAACATCAGAAGAAACGTGCTTTTTGGGGTCATTGGTGTTCCAAGAAAGAACAGAAATGTAAGTTTTGAGGCCAGAGAAAAAGGGTCTCCGGATCACCAAGAGATGCTCCTCTTGGCTCTGGAGACTGTTGTAGACAACATAGTAATTGGAAACAAAATGAGGATCGGTTATGAGATCGAACCAGGAGTTGCACACACACTTGCATAGCAGCAACACCTTCGCTGGCAACCTGGAGAGCACGTTGGACACCAATTCTCGTGGCAAATGCTCCATGCTCATCACTCACCTTCTTTGAACACTTGGAAACTGGAACGGGTACTCTGAACGAAGAGTTTTGCTACTCCTCTGTTCGGATTCAGAAAATGTTAAATATACAAAGAAAAGGACTATAAGAAAGATGCTCATTAGTTTTTCTTGTCTTCATCAATAAACAAGTTGCGGGTCAAATTTGGCTGTCAATAAAAAAATATATCGATTGGATCATTGGAATAGAAATAGTCATGGAAATTAACTAAACGGATTTCAAGAGATATTTTTATGGATTTCATTGGAAATCATTGGAAATTATCTCGATTGTGTATTGTCTTGCAATCAAAGTCAAGAGTTTTAATTATTATTACTATTACTGTTAGTTTTGTATTTTGAAATTAAATATAATAAAATATGTTTTTTAAATAAGAGTATAAAAGGAAAAATCTTTTTTGGATTTGAATTTTTTTAATGAAAAGATTCATTTTTTTAAGTGAAAGATTTGATATTTGAAAAGACACACATTTCCTATTTTTTATTTATTTATATTTTTTCCCATGGAAAAAAACTTGAAATTTGAAAAGATTTTCTTAGAATTTATTAAAAGGGGAATATTTTGAATTTGTAAAGATACATTTAAAATTTTTATGAAAAAGGGAAAATTTTATAATTTAAAATATTTTTTACATTTATTATATATATATATATATATATATATATATATATATAAAGTAAAAAATGACTAATAGCTGGATGGATCACATGATGAGGGTTGGGCTTTTCACAATTTTCGTATAAAACTAGATAACGATCTAATGGCCGAAGATAACATGCAGATATTTTGCAGTCTTCAATTTTGGTTTTGATTTATTTTTTATTTGAATTTGGCTTTTGATTTTTATTAGCATTTAAAATTGACTAATTTCAGCTATGGTAGTATATTATCATAATTTTTTGAATAAGGTAGTCAATAGATTGTTCAAGCTACTAGTTTAATTAGAAAATTTGATTTGTATGTAATGAAACAAAATTGTTTTCAATATAACATATATATATATATATATATATATATATATATATATATATATATAAATATTAGATTATTATCAATTATCAATTAGTTCCAATAGAATTGATAAATAGTTTGATTTCTTAAGTATGCACACAAATATTTGATTCTGGTCGTAATAAAGAAAAAACTTTGTTAAAGATACAAAACTAACTTATTTTGATAATATGTACATTTGGAGAGTTAGTTTCTTGTTTTTTGTTTCGGTTATGAGGGTACGAAAGACTTCTTTTTTATGGAAAAAAATTGTTATTAGTTCATCATTATTATCACATTAATTTCTATTTATAAGATCTAATCTTAAAATGATATTTATTCTAACTTAATCCATTATGTATCTTGTATTAATTATTTTTAAACAAAAATATTCTTAATTATATAAGAGACGTTAAATTGAGCTACATTTAAAAGAGAGAGAAAATATTAATAACAATGATAGTTTAAAAGAAATATATAAATTAAAATAAATTAATTTTTATTAATTATATTAATATTTTTCTTAATTTTAATATATTAGATAATTTGATGGTATAAATAGGAACTAGATAAACGTATTATCATATGGCTTATATATTTAGAGGTTTTTTTAAAAAAATATATATGCTTACAGGTTTTATTACTTATAAATATATTTGACTTTGGTTTTAATTTTTTCATCATGGTTTTTATTTTAATCATTTTTAATTTAGTTTGTGGTTTCTTATATAGTATATTAAATGGAACAACTATAATTTTGTCCTTATCATGATTTCATTAAAGTGATGTTCTAAAACAAATCAAGAATAAAAGTTATGATGTAGAATAAAAACATCACTATTACCAAGTCTTATATTTTTTTAAATGACATTAAATTATTTGTGATCTTATTCACCGAGTCTCATTCGCCGTCCCTATTATCGTTTCTCGAGCCCTTTCTTTCATCCCGTCAATAATAAGTTCCTAACACGCATCACACCATAGCTACAAATCTGCATTATTGCCAATGCCAAGTCTTCCATCTTCACATCACTCTATACCCTAATTCCCTTCTTAGTCCTCCTTTTCTATATTCCCTCATATAGGAATGAGTTCATATAAATAGATTTTTTTATGTATTCATATACATAGATATTCACGACTAAAACTTATAATTATTACAGATAAAAAATACTATAATTTGGATACTTATAGATAAAATAAATATTAAATTTTTAGATTTAATTATATTTTTTGTTTTTTTACCCAAGGAGTTTGTTTTTTCTCCTCTAAATTTAAAATTGACATTTTTACACTCTATATATTTTTTTTTAAAAAAAAGTATGTTTTAGTCTCTTTGATCGAACATCATTGGGCCAAATCCCGTCTATAACGTTTGAACAGATAGACTAATTTTTTTTCTCTAAATTATAAAGATTAAAAAAATAAATTTTAAAATTGAAAGACAAAATAAATGTATATCAAATTTAAGGAATTAATTTTTTTATTCACTTACTAGTTAGTTACCGTGTATTCGCTAGAGTTGTATTTATTATTATGCATTTTTAAAATAATTTATTATTTGCTTAAAAATAAATAATAAAATATATGAGACAAAATCAAATATTTTACCATAATCAAATATAGGAGAAATATACTTATATTAAATTTTTAAAAAATTAACATGAAATTAGTTTTTAAAAATAATATATATAAGCAATTACTTTTTTTTATTGAATGTCACTAGGCATGTTATTACAAACTAGTTTTTTTTTTTATCAAGGAAATTTAGCTTAATTAATTAAACAAGATGGATAAGTTGTTGTAATCTTCATGGTACTTGTTTTTTATTTATGTTGATAAAAAGTAATTATCATTTTTTATCTCACAATAGATCATTTTATAAATTTATTATAATATATATATATATATATATATATATATATATATATATATATAACTATTATTCTATTTTAATCTCACATCTAATCAACTACTCATACATTTGTACCGGTTGTATTGATCTCTACGATAATTTAAAACAATTCTTATATATAATAATTTGTTTATTTTAAAATAAAATAGAATAATAAAAGAAGTCTTATTTGATAAGTCTTTTTTTAATCTATTTATTTTAAAATAAAATATAGACTAATGAAATGACTTGTGTTATCTTTTCTTTTATTTTTAAAACATGAAAAAATATATGAAAAGATTAAATAAAATTGAAAAGAGAAAGTATATTTACATCTTTTAAAATAGTTTTATTATATAATGTTTTAGTAGTTAAAAATTAATTTTTTTCATGAGAAATTTTTTGGACTTGATTTGCTTTTTACTCGTAAAATTGTAACACATAATTGAGTCACCTTATGCTAGGATAGGATAAGAAAGGAAATTTTTTTAGAGCAAAATAAGAATAGGATAGCATAAGAACTAAATAAGCTTTAATAATATCTAATGTTTGGTGTGCATAAGATAATAAACCATATAATTATTAGATATAATATATAAAATGAGCACAAATGATAAAATTATCATTTCATTAAAATTATATATAATTTTTCATTTTTATTCATGTTTGAAGCACATCCTTTTCTCATGCATAAAGTCTTCTCTTCAACGCTTGCGTGTTCGAGAACTACAGCAAGTACTCACTTTTTTGTGTCAGAGCATGTCCTACGTAGCAGAGCTCTTCTTTTGATGGCACGAATGAGGAATTCTATATCTTGAATTCATTTATTCTTCATAGGATTTGATAGATTATAGAAAAATGTTTCAAGAAAATCTAAGACATAGAGTATTAAATGAGGTCTTAAATGTCATCACTCATACTATATTAGATCATGACTCCATCTACCTATAGTCTGAAACATCAGACGTGGAGTTTTTAAAACATCAGATATGAAATATCAAACACATAACACAACTTTCAACCTTTGTATTTGTTTACATCTAAACAAAATAATTAAGGGTCATGATTCTTCTTTAAGATGTAAATTTCCTTTTGACTCTACAATCTTCCTTTTTTGATGATGTCAAGCAAACACAAATGTAAAAGATGAGAGCAGACTTAAAAGATATATCATTAAAAAAATAGGCAGCTTTATCAGATTGAAGGGTGTATAAGATAAATAAACCATAAAGCATCATAAGACTTTGAGGCAAAGTTTGAACAAGTATCAGAAAACATCTTTTTTTTGTTTCATTCATATAAATATTTTCACATCAAGAAGAAATGTTTTGAGTAAAGAATAAAAAAATGAGACAAAATTTACCATAGGAGCTCCCCTGAATTGATGTTTTCTTCAGAAATTCTCTCTCCCCCTCAGATGATGTCGAGCTTCGGCTTTTACATTTTCTCTCCCCTTTTCCTGGCAGCTTCTTCATCAAGCTTCATAAGGAACTCATCACCAAAGTCCTCAGAGTCAAAGGAAAGAGTAACAGGACTTCCTGGGGCCATTGGAGAATGAGGACGTTTCCACCCAATGGCTTTCTTGTAGAAGAAGTCACTGATCAAAGACCATCTACGAGCCTCCTTCTTAGCATGGGTGCGGTCCTTCAAGGCTTGAGCAAGTGCCTCTCTGGTTTTGACAAGTTCCTTTTCAAGATCTGAACATAGGCTTGAGATGGTGGATGATCATACACTTGAACAACCAGGGAGCCAAAAGTAGTGTTAGTATCAGATTCAACTTCTTCAGTGATGGGATCCACATAATGTGTGAAGAAGAATTGAGAGAAAGGAAATAACACCATAAAAGAGAAGGTGTGATCAGATGTAGCATAGAAATACATTTGCCACGTGCAAATCATGTTGAAGGGAGTTTCTTGAGTGAATCAGGAGTGGTTCAAAGTTTGATAAAAATGCCCAACTTCATGATGATAAGCATCAATATGTGGTTTCTCCTTAGGCTCCAATCCAAAGAAGCATGTATGCAGTCTGTAGAACCTCCTTATGGCATATCCATCTAGGGTTGTGAACGCAAACTTTTGTTTAAGCGCTTTAAGCTTATGTTTGAACAAATGACCAGGTTAAGCTATAACAAAATGAACAGAATTAGCATCTTCTTCATCTTTAATTAGTACTTCTTTGCCCTTATAGCACTTGATCTTCTAATACAAGATAAGCTTATCAACAACAATCTAAAAGTGAGTTTTTGGAGTGGCCAGGCAAGAGAATTATGATCCTAGCATGAAAGGCATGTGAGTGTTGAACCTTTTTATTATGCGAAAAGAAGCGTATCTTGATCCGATCTCCTCTCTATAAGCAAATAGCTTCATTAATAGTTTCTAGTTTGGAAAAATTTAAACTTCGCTTTTAGGGTTTCTTTCAACCAGAAATTTTCTTCAGGTTCCTTTTTAATTTACTTTTTTGGATTGATAAAAAGGTGGCCCATATTTTTTTTCCAATATGATATTAAATTAGAATGTTGGTAGTTAGGAATTGATCCTTCTAGCAAATACAAAACTACCTTTTGTATTCCAAATGCTCAATATCAATGGAAAAGCATGCCTTTTGGCTTGAAGGGGGCACCTTCTCTATTTCAAAAGGCTATGGCCAGAATTTTTGAGCCTATCTAGGATAGTATTCTCATCTACATTGATGATATACTATTATTCTCAAAAGATACAGAGTGAGACAAAGAACTCTTGAATAAGTTTTTGCGATAGCCTAAAAGCATGGGATTATGCTAGCAGAAAAGAAAATTCATCTAGCTCAAGCTGAAGATGATTTTCTGGGAATGCATTTCTCACATGGAGCCTACCAACCACACCCTCATATTGCAAAGGAGCTTCTCACTTTTCCTAATGATGGTTTAACTACCAAACAAATTCAATAATTTCTTGGAATCCTAAATTTATATTTGAGATTTGATCCCAAATGCAGGTAAGCATACAAGCCAATTTTCCAAACTACTAAAAAATTCCTCCTGCTTGGGGACCAGAGCAAACTATATGAAGATTGCAGGTATAGGCAAAAGGATTTTACAAATAGATGCCAATGATCATTTATGGGGAAGCATCTTGATAGAAGAAGTCAGAAACAAAATATGCTATTGTGGGTATGCAAGTAGGCAATTCAAGGATTCTGAGAAGCATTATCATACCACTTTCATAGATGCATTAGCTGTAAAAAATGGAGTCAAGAAATTTGATTTCCACTTAAGAGGGAATTATTTTGAATTACAAATGGATAATTTGTCCTTCCCAAAGATTCTTGAATTCAATAACAAAATGTCACCTAATCCTCAGATCTTTAGATTAAAAGATTGGTTTTCTCACTATGATTTCAATGTCAAGCATATAAAAGGAAACCATAATGTTATGCCAAATTTTCTTTCAAGGCCTCCAAAACCTCTCCAAATGATAACCAAGCTAAGCAGTTTTCCACTCATCTTTATGGTGAAATCTTTACCTAATAAAGCCAAAACAGTTAGAAATTTTCCTCCTAGGTTAAGCATATGCAAAGTCCAAATATTTTTATTACTTACTCTGAACATTATTTGAAAAGTTTGTGTCTAACAACTCATTCAATCCCCAAGAATCATTTCTAGGTTTATTTGAATTATTCCGTTTGACAGGGTTTGATGCAATCCTACCCCGCAAGGGCATTGGATAGAAAACTCCAAGTAGATTGGGCCAGAGATGCAAGAGAAGGCCCTAGGGTTCTTATGAGCCTTAGGGTAGATTTTGGGCCCATGGGCTAAGTACGAGCCCACTTATCTTTGTAAATATTAGATTAAGGTTTCATTATTTTTGGGCCTTGTATTTAGGGCTCCATAATGTAGGTAGGGTACCTTGGAAATATAGGATTTTTCAGCCCTTGTATTTTTGGGCACCTAGACTAGTTTTTGTATTAGGGGTAGTTTTGTAATTTCACATGCACTAAGTGGATATTTGATGTGTGTTGTTGGAAATAAATTTAATTGAATTGGTAGAAGCCCAATCCAATTAAATTTTAGAGGGGGAGGTGAGCATTTGCTTACTACACCCCATTGCCACATCATATAGTCACACTTTGTGCATGTCCTTCATGCTTTTCATGCCTCATGACACCTAAGCAC
Organism: Glycine max; assembly: GCF_000004515.6. NCBI lineage: Eukaryota > Viridiplantae > Streptophyta > Magnoliopsida > Fabales > Fabaceae > Glycine > Glycine max. Next base: position 30,110,031 of record NC_038255.2, read on the forward strand.
ACTTAGTGGAGAATCTTGGAATTGATCTTGGATTAGTGGGCTGAACCATAACTAAAATTCACTAATCATAATTAGTGAAATTTTGGCTCCAAAGTTTGGCTCCACAAATTCAATTTCAAATTCAAGTGAAATTTGAATTTCCCTCCAATTTTGTGTGACACTTAGGCTATAAATAGAGGTCATGTGTGTGCATTTTTTAAACTTTGATCATTTGAATATTAACTTCAGATTTCAGAGCTCCTTTTGAGCACAAAATTTCGTGCTCTTCTCTCCCTCTCCCTTCATTCATCTCCTTCTTCCTCCAAGCTCTTATCCATGGCCTCCTATGGTGGTGAGCTTCTTCTAGACTCATCTTCTCCTTGAAGTGGCGTCTCCTCTCTCTCTTCCTTCTCCATTCCGCTGCCATTTATCTTCCAAGAAGCAAAGGAATCCATTGATGAAGAAGATCCTAGGCCTACAAGCTCCAATGGAGCTTGCATCATGTGGTATCAAGAGCATCTTCATCTAGGTGATGTTCTTTTGCTTCCTCTATCTTTTTGTTCGGTGAATTCTCTTTAATTCCAAGACACCTATGACATCCTCACAGATCTAGACAAACAAGATTTTTACTTGTGGACTTTGCTTGAATGGCTTTCTCCGCTATCTTGGTGGAGAAGTGAATTAAAAAAGGTCATTGATTTTTCCAGCTTGGAGAATAAATTTCTCCTTACAACAGTGAGCTTGGGAATCAACTCCTTTGCAATGGGTCCTCCAATGTCATCAAATTCATTAAACCTAGCAACATACATAATATATAAATACAAAAAGTAATAAATGCTGCTTCAATAGTATTATTAGAAAACTAAAACTTACTTTTAACAACTCAACATTTGATAGGCTAAAATCTTGTCAACGGTACTTGACATGTAGCTTATGCTCATTAATACATATCAAGTCGGGGATCCACCACCAAGCAAGTTACAAAATAAAGTGATAGGACTTGGAACTTCTATAAAGGTTTGGTTGGCTACAGAAATGCATTCTAATCAATAAGTTTCCAAGACATCATATCAAAGCAATAAAATTTAGTAGAGCTGCAATCTCAACACAAATTGCATATGGTACATTTTTGGGTCCACATTTATTTATCTAACAAATACCATTGGAAAATCAGCCAACCAAGTTCTTACTCTATCAAATGATTTCTTAACACAACTAGATTTCTATTATGACCTTATATTCAATATCCACCCTGGACCACCCATACCCTAATATTGACAAAATGTAACATTAAAGGCTGCAAAATTCATTAAAGAAAAAATAGGACTTTCGGAAGGACTAGTAAAAAAAAATTCAATATTAATATCAACTAAAACAAAGCAAAAATAAAAGTAATAACAAAAAAATTATCAAGATTTACATCAGTTCATCGTATTATTACTATCTCATATCTCCTTGTATATTGTGCTCAACACAAACTTGTCTCCAACCCATGTTAAAATGGGCCATTTAAACTATAAATTTGATACTACCAAACTCAGCACTAATTGCAAACATAAAAATCCTCAATAATTCAAACGAAGCAACTCAAGGAAAAGCGACAAGAACCCCATATTCCAAGTGCAACTCAAGGAAAAGCGACAAGAACCTTCAAGAGGGTTTGGCCATTGTTATTGCTAGTTACTAATATGTAGAAATATCCCAACATGTTGGCATACTTAAGAGAACAAACTCAATGAATAAATTAACTAATAATTTACATAAAAAAACATGAAGCTCCAGAGACAACTCTATTCACTAAAATATGCATCATTAAACTTGAACAACTCCCCATATTTCCCAATTATTAAACAATATATCCATCAAACAAAATAAATAGAAAAAATGACAACCTATCGCTATTTTTGTGACCAAATTTGATTGGAAAGAACAAGGCGAGCCACAACAACAGTGAATCCACGATGAGATGAAACAACATCGGCAAATCCATGACGACAATGGATCTAGGACAGATACAAAGTTGCAATGGAAGCAGAGCCACAACGAAGATGGTTCTATAGCAGTGGCACTAACGCTGGCAGAGGAGGATTATTTTCTGGTGGCGAGCAATCTAAAGAAATGCACTAGCAGGAAGCAGTTCTGAGAGACACGCCACTCGATGTACCACAACATTAGGAGGAGGTACTCCGACAAGTGGGTGTGCGAGGGTTTTGCAAGAGGTTGAAGTCACGAGATAATTCTGAGGGTTTTGCAAATAAGGGTTCTCACAACACACTTGACATTTGTTTTTGAAAAACAAATGTTAACAAACATCAAACAACTTTAGTTTTTATAAAAATCAATGTTAATGTTGATACACAACATCTTTTTTTTTTTGAAAAATCGACGTTAGAGAACTCAATTTATTTACAAATATGCCATCACACTTTTTTTAACATCAATTTTAATAAAATTGATATTAAAATGACGATGTTAAAGACATATTTTCTAGTAGTGAAGTAATATTTCCTCCATTCGTTTTAAGATGCTTACTAGAGTTGGAGTCTCTATATATACTAGAATGTAAAAAATTAAAGCATATCATTAATGAAGAGGAGGCGAGGGATAAAAAATTGTCCAATATTCTTTCTACATAGCCATGCTTCCCAAATCTAGAAGTTTTATTTGTTAGGGAATGCCACAAGTTGAAACACATGTTCTCTATGTCTGCATCTAATGATCTTCCTAAATTCAATTTTCTGATGATTGATGAAGCTGCTAAACTAGAAGAGATTATTGGAAAGGGAGCTTCCAAGAATTTTTTTTCCTTCTGAAGTCTTAATACATTGAAAATAAAGGGATTTGAAAAGATGGAAGTAATCTTTCCTCCGTATGTTTTAATATGCCTACCAGAGTTGAAGCTTCTAAAGATAAGAAAATGCAAAGAATAAAACCAGATCATTGAAGAGGATTTGGAAGATAAAAAATTGTCCAATCTTCTTTCTCCATAACGACACTTTCTCAAAACTAGCAGGATTGGTTGTTGAACAATGCCACAAGTTGAAACATTTTTCTGTATCTGCATTTAATGATCTTCCCAACATGGAGGTTTTGATCGTAAACGGAGTCATTGAACTAGAAGATCTTATTGGAAGTGAACAAGTAAAAGGTGATCAGATAGGAAAGGCCAAAGTTGAGCTTCCAAAACTGAAACTTTTAATATTTAGGAAAATTTGCACTTTTGGTCCCCCACTTTATCTCCAATTTCGCATTTGATCCCCCGATAATTTAATTCACGAATTTGATCTCCCTGTTTTATAAAATCCTGCAATGTTGGTCCCGGACACCTCAATTAGACGTTGACCGTTAAGCTCAGACGTTGACTGCCGCATGTCAACGTCTGATAGGCACATGAAACCATTTGTGATTTTTAACCCTCAGTGATAATTTTTTTTACTCTCAAAGAAATCCTAAAAGCAAATCCCTAACCCTCTATCTCCACCTCAAAGCCTCATCCCACTCTCTCTCTCACCCCCGCACCTGTTTCTCTCTCCGCCTCCTGCCCCCGTTTCTTTCTCCTTCCTTCTCTCTGCCTCCTGCCCCCGTTTCATGATCTTGTCCTCGGCATCCTCCACAGCCCAACCAGTGCCTCCACCCTAGCATCTCAATAGCCTCTCACCAGCATGACAAGTAACAATGAGTGATTGAGCCATACGCACAGTTTCACTACCATTGCATTTTGTCGGAAAAACCGTCGACGAGGATGTTTTCTTCGTGGAGGAGGGGCCTCCGTCGCCGGGATGGTGGCTGTTTTTGCCAGCGACACGTGGGGAATCGTCCGAGCGCGATGAGTCGGCTCGACATGACTCGTCCGAGTTGAGTTTAGATGCCTTGCGAGGGAGTTTTCTGAGGAATTGCTTGAGCATGGCGACCTAGAAGGTTGAAACGGTAAATTTCAAAACTTTATAGGATGCATGAAATTGAGACCAAGAATTTAAATGGGTCGAAGGAAATTTACGATTTTGGAGCATGCGTTGGTGAGAAATCGAATCTTGAAGGTCGGGAAGTGGTAAAAAATGCAAATGAAATGTTACAAAAGGTGCAATATCTCAGATCACGAAGTTTTGTGTTGTGATTTTTTTGGGCAATGAAACCCTCTGAGTTGTTTCTTCTTCTGTTGTTGATGATGAATAATGTGACCCACAACCATGGAACTCAGAAATAAACAAAAAAGGAAAAAGTACAATGAGGCAACAGTTGGTCAGGGATCGAGTTAGGGATTAAGTTAGGGATTGGGTTAGGAATTTTTAAAAAATTGGTTTTATAATTTTTGTTAGCTTAAATTTTTTTTACCACGGTAAAAAAATTTTATTTGCAAAACCGATGTTAAGTTTTACTAACAACATCGGGTTTTACCAATAACCGATGTCGATTATTAGAAAACAACATCGGTTTTTAGTAAAAACCAATGTTGTATGTATATATTAACATCGGTTTTTAAACCGATGTTGATATGAAGATATATATGACTTTTTTTTTTTTATAATTCTTACCATATAACATCAGTTTTGTGAAAAATCGATGTTGTCATTTTTATGTTAACATCGGTTTTACAAAACCGATGCTAACAGTATTGCTTTAAATGTCGATACTTTTAACATCGATTAATAACCGATGTTAAAGTCTTATTTTTTAGTAGTGTTGTTTTTGCTCCATGCTTAAACAAAATCTTTATGTTTATTCTTTGATATTTTTTTGTTACTAATAAATTTTGTATTGGTTTCTTAATAAAAAAATTTCATTTGTTATTAGTTTAATTGAAAAAGACTAATAACAAATGAAAAAACTTATCTGAAAGCAAATATAAATTTTATTAATTTATCAGGGACTAAAAAAGTGTCAAAAAAAATATTTTTTATTTATTATGAACTAAATACAAAAAAATTAGAAAGAAATTAATAACAAATGAAAAAATTTACCAGGGAACAAACATAAAATTCATTAAGAATCACTCCCATATTATAAAATTACTCTTGTGGTCCATCTTTTTATTTTTATTGGTTCAATTTAATCTCTTTAATATTAATAAAAAAATCCCTTATTTTTCCAAACTACATAAATGTTGCATTTTGTGTTTGATTAATCATATCGATGTCAGCTAAAGTAAAATGTAAAAGTGACATGTTCAATTTAGTCAACACCATTATGGTCAATTAAACAGAAAGGACAATATTGACATGACTTTGAAAATTAAAGGATCAAATTAAACTTTTATTAATAAAGGAATTGAATTAAAGCAATTCAATATAAAAAGAATTAAATAATTTAAAGGACCAAATTGATTCCTTAGTTTATATTACTAAGGGAAAATAATTTATTAGTGACTAAATTTAGTGATGAATATGCAACATTCATCACTAACATAAGCGTTGGTAAAATTTTAGTGATAAATTTTTAAAATTTACATATAAATTGATCCATCACTCAAGTTTACTTCTTTTTTTTTTTAGATTTAGGAAACACTAGACTTTTTTTCAATGGAGTTAAGGCTGATGATGGTTGAAATCAACGAATCAAATGAAGTTTCTACAAGCCGCAGTACCAGTGAGTTGCCTTCATCACAGGTAGGGACCAACCAATTTATGCAACTTAACCTAGCTAAATACAATCATAATTATAATGGCATCAAATTGGGTAACTCATCATTCATCAATTACTTCACTAAACTTTGACAGCAATATACATGCCATTGCTTCATAACATCTTGTTAGAAAAACAAAACATAAAGGTATTGGATGGTTAAAGAAATTCTGTAAAACCCAACAATTATAAACATATATGATGAAGCGAGAAGAAAACCATATTTCTCTTGTATATTCACTCATCTTTTTCACACCTCTAACCTGTTGCAATTATAAATTCAATAGAAAAGGTATGTAGTCCCTCGTTGGGCAGCGCAACCAACAAAACTATGACTAAGCTAAAAGACCATGCCTACAACTAGTTTTTTCTTAACACAATTGTTCTTACCGAAATCTAGAGTTGGATGACATCATGGTAGACCTAGCCTAGATAGACTCCGCAACCACACATTGAACTGTAAAGGTCCTTTGTTAGGAGAACACGAGGGGGGACATGCAAAATAAATGACTCTAACGCTCTAGTAAATACACGAGTGAGTTGGAAAAGTGGTGAAAATGGTGAGATAAGACCTAGTATTTATAGTGTGGGATGGGAACTTCGGGTCCTTGCTTGTGTTAGACAAGTGGCCTCAGATATCTTAAGAAGGGGGGGTTGAATTAAGATATTACAAATTATTTCCCCAATTAAAAATTCTATTTAACTTTCTATTCAAGTTACAAATTCCCTTAATAATGAATTTCTCAAATAATGATTCAAATAGAACAATTTGAATATGAATATAAAACAATAATAAATAAAGGAGTTTAAGGGAAGAGAAAGTGCAAACTCAGATTTATACTGGTTCGGCCACACCCTTGTGCCTACGTCCAGTCCCCAAGCAACCCGCTTGAGAGTTCCACTATCTTGTAAATTCCTTTTACAAGTTCTAAACACACAAGGACAATCCTTCCTTTGTGTTTATAATTCTTTCACAACAAGAGACCCTCGGTCTCTTAATCCCTTTTCAGAATAAAGAAGAAGAGAAGAAGAAATCTCTCTTGAAAGAGATAGATTGAACAATTTGAGCACTCAAATAATTCCTTATTGAATCACAAGTGTTTTGGCCAAGGAATTTGTAAGAGGATAAAACGATTTTGCTTTATAAGAGGATAAGACCTTTTTGTTCTGAAAAACTCTTGTTAAATTCGTGTCTCAAGTCACATATATATAAGCCCTTGATGGCCATTTAAGAAACAGATAAAAAGATGTGACTGTTGAGAATGTTTTCTGAAAAACTCCTTTGGTAATCGATTACAGTATATGTGTAATCGATTACAAGCTTTAAAATTTAAATTAAAACGTTCAGAAACTGCTGGTAATCGATTACCATATATGTGTAATCGATTACACAGTGCAAATTTTGAATTCAAATTTTAATAGCTGTTGTAAATTAGTTTTGGCCACTGGTAATCGATTACATCCTCTGGTAATCGATTACCAGAGAGTAAATTTGTTGAAAAAAAAACTTTTTCACTTAAATTTCTTGGCCAAACTTTTTGCTACTTCAATTTGAAATTCCCTTCCTATTTAATATATCCTTTCTAAGACTCTAGAGACTGTCTTGATCATCCATCTTGAATATCTTTAATTTCTTTGTCTTGAATAAAGCTTTGAGACGCATGTGAACCTTTGGCATCATCAAAACATTCAGCTTGATCATTTGTCTACAGCTTGTAGGGGTTGTTCTCGTGGGTAACAACTCTTATAGATAATTGCTAGCTTGTAGATATTAGCTAGTAGATAAATGGTGGCTTGTAGATAATTTTCCACTTATAGATAATTAAATACTTGCATTAGGATAAGAGAGTTGTAATAGTATCATTAATATTTGAATTAGAGATAACCTAAGGTTTTGGTAGCCCGACTGTGAAGGGCTGCCTGTCTGTGCTCCTGTGCTAGGGCTGACATGGTTATTTAAGTGCCATGTCACTTACCACATCATTTTTGTGGACCCTAGACAATACATAAGCCCCCAAGCTTTGAGTTCAACTTGTTGGCGAAAGAGATTGTCTGGTGTTAAGGGATTGTACGATGTCGAAGGTGGTAGCCTTGATGGGTGTAGGGTTGTCGAGCCCCCCTGTCTAGAAAGGTAATGTCCGAGTTACTTTGTCTAGGGTTCTTAGGCACTTTGTTCATCCTACAGGAAGGAGAGTGTGTTATATAAAATGTTTTATGATGACTTTGCCCTGTCTGACCGTTATGGAGTGCATTTAAAGAGGGACATTTCTTCTCCCTTTTTGCGGGTGAGTACAATGAACGTGCACCACTTTCGCATACGTGTTACTCATGGATTGGACACGTTTTGGAGACGTAGGACATGGGTTGGTAGGACTGGATCGTGGTGCGAATTTTTAGGGTGTCATTTCGTATACATGTCACTTTGCCCTATCTTTGTTGGATTTTGGGCCGCAATGGCTATGTAATATTAACAATATTTCTTCTTTATAATGCACTATCTTTTTTTGTTGGAACTTCAACTTTTTCTTGCATGTTTTGCCTTTTGCTTATGCTCTATTGCTTGTGTTAGTAAGGATAGGACACTTGTCTTGATAAGATCTCGGTGGAATAGGGAGCAAGAACTTGATGAGTTTGTATGAAATAAAGAACTCGATGATAGACAATCTTCTCGGGTTTGATTTCAACATGGTTGAAGGTCTTGCTGATCAATCTGGTGATGTCTCTCTTAGCTTTGTGGAACCTCTCACTCAGGGGCGAATGCTTTGATTTGAGCCTTTGGGTATGATTGTCATAGTTCTAAAGGAATAAGCTTACCAAGGGCGTACCTTGGGTTTTTGAAGAAGTGTTTACCAAGGGCGGACCTTGGGTTTCCTGGGTTCCTACAAAGATAAGACTTAATAATAAAGAAGCTCACTGGGTAGAACTTTGTGTACCCTAGGTTCTTGGGAAGATGAAACTTGGCAACAGAGAGGCTCACTAAGGGCAGACCTTGTGTTTAACGAGCCTTGGACCAGGGATGCATTCACCCTAGGTTTTGGGCGAGCTCACCAAGGACAAACCTTGGGTTTTTCGAGCCTTTGGAGAAGCGAGACTCACCAAGGGCAGACCTTGAGTTTGATGAGCCTTTGGAGAAGCAAGACTCACCAAGGGCAGACCTTGGGTTTGACAAGCCTTTGGAGAAGTGAGACTCACCAAGGGCGGACCTTGGGTTTGAAGAGCCTTTAGAGAAGCGAGACTCACCAAGGGCAGACCTTGGGTTTGACGAGCCTTTAGAGAATCGACCAGGGAATTGTCCACCCTGAATTTTTTAGAGACTCACTAAAGGCGGACCTTGGGTTTCACAAGCCTTTGGAGAAGCGAGACTCACCAAGGACGGACCTTAGGTTTGAGGAGCTTGTAGAGAGGCAACCAGGGATTGTCCATCCTGGGTTTTGGAGAGAATCACTAAGGTCAAGCTTTGGGTTTGACTAGCCTTTGAAAAGTTAGCATATGTATAAAGGGAATGATAAATAGGGGGTGTTGTTTTATTCAATCATTCGAGTATGATTTCCCTCTATTCTCCAAGTGTGCCTCATTAGAACCTCTCAAGTCAAAACCCTAATTTTTCTATTTTTAGGAAAAAAGACTTAAGTAGGAAAAAGAGTACAACACCTGATCTGTTATAATCAACTGAAATAAAATTTAAGATGGGCAACATTCCATGTTCTTAGGATTGCCTTCCCATCTAGTTCTTGTAGTCGATATGCTCTGTTGTCCCGACTTGCTCTGACCCTAAATGGGTCTTCCTAGTTGGGTCCTAACTTTCTAGCTCTTGAATCCTTCTTGGCTTCACCTCGAACTTGCCTGGTTGAAAGGCTCGAGGTTGGACTTTAGTATTGTATCTTCTTGATACTCGGAGCTTAGTGACTTCTTCTTTAATTTTAGCCATATCTTGGTCTTCGTCCTTCATTTCCAGTTCTAATCTCAATTTTTTTTTTCATTTTTTTGTGCTTTAGAAAACATTCTTCTTGTCAATGGTTCCCCAATTTCGATGGGGATTATGACATTTGTGTCGTATGTGAGCCGGTGAGGAATTTCATTTGTCGTTGTTTGTGGTGACCAGTGTTAAGCCTAGAGTATGTTGGGGAGCTCTTCCTTCCATAGAGCCTTAGACTTGTCGAGTCTTGCATGCAGGGGTTTAAGGATAACCCTGTTAGCTACCTCTGCTTGACCATTGGTCTGGGGATGTTCGATAAAAGTCACAAGGTGCTTAATCCCCCGCCTTGACAGGAACTTTTCATAATTTTGTGCTTTGAACAGCATGTCATTATCAGTGACAATAACTGCATATAAGGTTTTTGCAAGTGAATTTCTTAACCTCGTTGGCTAAGATATCTTGTAGTGGCTTTGCCTCAATCCATTTTGTGAAGTAGTCAATTGCGACCAATAGAAACTTGACCTAACCCTGGGCCTTTGGCAGTGGTCTTAGGATGTTCATCCCCCACATGGCAAAGGGTCATGGGGAGCTCAGGTTGTGTAGATTGTCAAAGGGTGTGCAGGAAACATCCGCAAACTCCTGACACCGTCGAAACTTCTTTGTAAAGTCAAGGGTGTCAACTCAAAGTGTCACCCAATAGTAGCCGACATGTACAATCATGGTTGCCAGGGAACACCCCCCTGTCTGGAGGCCACAGATTCCTTCATGTAGCTCTCACATGACATCATCGGCTTGCTGACAGTTTAGTTATTTGAGCAAGGGTGTTGTCAACCCTTTTTTGAATAGCTCTCCTTTAAGGATGACATAATAGCTAGCCTTTTCTTTAGGTGTTGAGCTTCATTCTCATAAAGTGGTAATAGTCCCTGGATCAAGAAATTCTTGTAGAGGGTCATCTAGTCTGGTTCTGCCTCTTCTCTGGCCATCACCTCCTTAGTGTCTATGGTAGGTGCTTGGAGTGTCTCTTGGATAATGGTCTTAAGATGTCCAGCTTTCTTAGTGCTAGCCAACTTGGAGAGCAAGTCTGCTCTGGTGATGTTCTCCCCCCGTATATGGTACATCTTGAAGCAATTAAAGTCATCAATAAGGGTTTTTGCAGCATGATAGTACTTGAGCAATACTGCCTCCTTGGCTTGATATATGTTTGCCACTAGCCCTTAGACAAGCTGGGAGTCAGTGTAGCACCTTAGCTTTTTGGCTCTAACTTCTTTTGCTAGCTTCAAGTAGTGCTTCGTACTAGGCCTAATTGTTAGAAGCTTTGAAGTTGAACTTGAGGGCTTGCTCCAAAGTAATGTTGTTAGGGCCTTTGATAATGATGCATGCCCTGCTTCCTTAGACATTGGATGCACCATCTACATACTGGGCACCGCATTATTAATTGTTCACTCATATTTAAGACTTACAACTACTATGTTGTCTAGTCTTTTGTTTCTGGTAGGATATGCTGAAATATGAACACGTAGTGTGTGGTATTCTTAAACATATTAACCACTTTAGCTCATGTGCGTTGTGATCACAAAAGGTAACTTTCACTATTCAATCTATAATGCATTTCTTTTTCTACCACTTTTTTATACAAACTTTATTTTCATACCATTCTTCTTATACAAATATATATACATACATACATATATATATATATATATATATATATATATATATCAATAAAAAATAATATTTACTTTTTGTTTAAAATATTATTAAAACTAATAGTACTTTTTTTATTAATTCATACTTCAAAAATATATTAAAATTTAAATTTAACTAATAGTATTAAAGTCAGTATATGTTTAATAATTTTAGCATCTAATAATAATAAAAAAATTCATTGAAAAATTATACATTATTCATAATATTAAAATTAATAGTTCTTTTAATCAATTTTTAAATTATGAAGTAACTATATCACATATAAATATTTTATAATTAATTTAAATAAATTTTTAAAAAATTTATTTATTTTTTGTTATTAAATATATTCACAACTATATTTACTATATAGTTCTTAGTGAATAAAATAACTGAGAGTAGAAAAGTAGATAAGAAAAGAGAATGAAAATGGTGTCTATTATTTCTAAAAGAAGTAGTTTATTTATAGATATAAAATAACTGAAAAGTTACAAATGATAAATAATAATAACAAGTCATAAATGATATTAAATATGAACAACTACAAATCAATTATTCACAACACTTTCTTGAATGTCTTTATCATCTTTATTTAAGAATGTGTCACATTAAAGCTTTAATAAAACTTATAGAAAAATCAATATGATAAAACCTAGTACCTTGAAAATAACGGGTGTACACATAATTCTAACATAAAACTTCTTCCCAGTCAACAGAAAGTAACAAACCAGTCATCACAATACAATCAACAATGTCAATGCATGACAAACTATCTAATAATCCTATAATTTACATGGTACAAATCAACGAATTGAAAGACCAATATGAGAGAATCTCCAACCATCTGATCTTGTTTATTTTTTCATTTTAATTTAAGAAAAAGAGAAATCAGGTCATTCCCATTTATCAAGTAGATGGTAAAAAACAATGAAGGGTATGTTTGAATAAGCTTTCTAGATTCTAGGAGAAAAAAATAAAATGAGTTTCTCTATAAGCTAAAATGAACTTTCCATTAGTTAATCATTAGTTTGTAGATATTCTCTCATCTTTTAAAGAAGTAACATGAGAGAACTTCTACAAATTAGAAAATGGAGAACTCATTTTAGTTTATGGAGAAGTTCATCTCATTACATTCTTCTTCTCTTAATTAGAAGTTCTTTTAAAAGAAACTTATCCAAACAGGGCCCAAGAGCAACCATGCCCAAATCAGGAACAATATCTCTCCAAACTCTCTTTTGAATCAACAAAACATTAGTGACCTTGATCTTTTTAACCATGCCAAGAATATAACTACCATCTTTTTTTTAATCTTATCCATCTAAGAGTAATCACTAACCACAATGCTTTGTTCGATATTGGTTTTGGGTGTCAAAATATGGAATAGGATGATGATGATCTTGGAATTTTCCATGCAGTTGGGTCCCCTGGCAGCGTGGCTTACCTTGTCGAAGACGATGTCCTCTATGGTGTTGCCAAGCTTCACCACTATCTCTTGATGTCACAAAGGTTGACCATGTCGGGCTTGGTAGCATCAACGACAGAGAGAATGACGTTGGTAGCAAGGGGAGCGAGGATTGTAGAGTACTAACTCATGCACTACTACAATTTTTAGATATAACATCGGACGGTTAACATCGGTTATTCACAAAACCGATGTTAACAAAAGCGCGGTGGCATTTTTGTAAATAAGTAGACTTAGTTAACATCGGTTTTTCCAAAACCGATGTTAACTACTCGATATTAACATCGATTATTTTAATAACCGATGTTACTATGGAGTAGTTAACATCGGTTTTGGAAAAACCGATGTTAGTATCTCGTTGTTAACATCGGTTTTGTAAAAACCGATGTTATCGAGTTGATGTTAACATCGGTTTTAAGAAAACTGATGTTACGTAGTTGATGTTAACATCGGTTATTTTTAAAAAACCGATGTTGCTATCATTATATATTAAAAATCTGAAATTGCACAACCCGCGCGCTTGAACCCTATCGTTCTTCTTCTTTCTCCTTCTGCCTGAGTTCGTCTTTGTCGCAAACTAGCCTGCGCTTTCGTGACTGCAACCACATTGTGGAGTTCGTCTTTGTGGAGTTCGTCTCTGCCACTTATCGATTGAGGTACGTCCTTTCGTTTTAACATTAGGCGTTCCTCGTTTTAACATTTGCTCACTTTCGCAGGTCGAAGAAAACTAGGAAAGGAAAGAGTCCCGGAAAGGGTACTCCCAGGGCATTCTTCTTGTTTCTCCTTCTGCCTGAGTTCGTCTTTTGCACAAACTGGGCTGCGCTTCCGTGACTGCAACCACATTGTGGAGTTCGTCTTTGTGGAGTTCGTGTCTGCCACTTATCGTTTGAGGTACGTCCTTTCGTTTTAACATTAGGCGTTCCTCATTTTAACATTTGCTCACTTTCGCAGGTCGAAGAAAACTAGGAAAGGAAAGAGTCCCGGAAAGGGTGGAACTCGATTTTGGAAGTCCATTGTGCTTGGCTTTAAGACTCCCAGGGAAGCCATCGAAGGTATGTCTCTGTTGTATGTTAATGATGAAAATCCATTGTTCAATGGTCTGTCTTTATTGTGATGTTTCGAAACCTTAGTTAGACTAAATAATATGATTGATATTTGAGTAAGCTGAGACTAGGCAATATGATTATTTTTCCAAACAATAGGTTTTGTTACCCGTTCATGTTTCTATGAATTTGGAGATTTAAATTAGACTAAGACGATACTAAGTCATTATAGTTGCTTACAAGTGCTATGAGACATGCTGGAGGGATTTCAAAATGGGGTCCCATTCTCCTGTCCAGTGTGGTGCCTTGTCTGTTAAAAAGTGTGGTGGTTTGAGCTATGATGATGCCTGGAATGCATGTAGTAATCAAAACCAGAACCATTTTCATCATTTGGTTGGTTTCCTCAAGTTGAGTCACAATGCAAAGCCTCCATGGTGATGTTTGGCCTGTCTTTACTTGTCAAGAAGCTGCAAAAATTTGTCAAGGTTATAAGATTGTTGTGCTGCTCTAGAAGCTGCACTGCATCAATTTAGTGGCTTTGATACTAGTTCTATTAATCAATTTAAATCCTTTTCATATTACAAAAATGAATTTAATCATTAACGTTTAAAATTTTCAATTTAGTTTGAGAAATTAATATTTAGGTAAATTTATCCTTAATATTGAAAAATAAAGTTCTGAACCAGTCAATTTGGTTGCCTGATACACACCAACTTGAAGACCAAATTGCTTAAGTTAGTTACCAAATTTGATTGATATTTATTTGTGATGATTATAACATTTTTACTTGCAGCTGCGTTCAATATTGTCATAAAAAATTAAACTGAACACAAATGGGTATAATTATTTATTGCTTTATTTATAGCTTCTTTGTTCATAGGTTACAACCATTGGAATATCTCAACCTCTATCCTTCGTACAATCTGTTCCTTCTAGTGAAAAAGTGAGGTGAGTTTATATTTCCTTTTTTTGTCTTTATCTTTGTTAGTTTGTTATATATTTTATATTTTATATGTTTGAGTTTTAAACGTGTAAAAAATAGAAATAGAAAGGTCAGCTGATTGCTTATTAAATACAAAGTAGGATATTTTGCTTGTAGAGTTTTTTTTGTTGAAGGCAGAAAATATAATATATTATTTTTTTTGCACAACAAAAATCAATATATTATATATGAAATTGAGTACTAGGTGTACTGAAAATACAATTATGAATACAAGGCATAAAAAGCCTAAACCCCACTAGGAAGAATCAGTAGACAGGACATAATACAAAGCAAACCCATCCCCTCTAAGAAAATGCATCCTTCAGGTTAGTTGACCAGAAATTAAAATGCAATTGAAAGCCCTTCTCCACACACTTAAGCCAAGACCAGGTGTGGAATAAGGCCTCATCTATGACCTTTTCTGGATTGAAAGACTGATTATTGAAAACCATGCCATTTTTGTGATGCCAAATGGACAAGGACAGAGTTATCCAGAGAAATTCCAATCTCTTGACTGTACAACTTGGCCTATTCCACTGAGAGAATTGTAGAAAGTGATTCTTTGGGTCTATGGGGAAAGGACCCACTCTATTAACCCATCTCATAGGCTCCCACCAAAGACTCCTAGTCTTGGAACAGTTGAACATAAGATAAGTGACAGATTCTTCATCAAGGTCACATAAAGGACATCTATATGAAGGCAATGTCACTTGCCTCCTTCTGAGATTATCCCTAGTAGGGAGCCTGTTCTTGAATAATCTCCAAGAAAAAGCACTAGCTCTTGGGGGAATTTTCAGGCTCCACATGATCTTAAGGACCTTGTCTTCATTAGCATTATCATGAGCCTCCTACAACACTTTGTATGCAAACTTTGTGGAATATAGACCATTAGGATCAGGCTTCCAGCAAAGTAAATCCCTGCTGGATTGATGGATGTGGCCTGACTCGATCTCAGCTAGAAATTCAGCTACCATGTCAATTTCATGGTCAAAAAAATTCCTTCTCCATGTTAGCTTCCATTCCCATCTCTCCTCCACGAAATTCCCCATGGAATTGATTGAAGAGGTCTGCTGATTGCTTATTAAAAATAAAGTAGGATATTTTGCTTGAAGATTATAATTATCCCCCAGCCATTTGTCCTTCCAGAAACTGATTTTGGTGCCACATCCCACCCTCCACTTGAGGTTATCAACAAAACAATTGTTGTGTTGCTGTTGGAAGATAGCCTTTAAGTCTTGCCACCATTGAGAAGAGAATTTACTCTTTCCACCAGAGATCAGCTCCTTCCACCCACCATATTTGGAGAGTAAAATTCTAGCCCAAGGTTGGTTTTGATTATTAGCCAGCTCCCACCCCCATTTGCCAAGTAAAGCCTCATTAAAGTTGGATAAATCTTTGATCCCTAGGCCCCTTTTGTTCTTAGAGAGGCAAACTGTATCCCACTTCACCCAAGGAATCTTGCTGGTCTCTTGATGACCTCCCCAAAGAAATTTTCTCTGAATGGAAACAATCTTGTGCACCACTTTATTGGGAATCTTGAAAAAAGATAGTAAATAGATAGGTAAGGCTGATAAAATTGAGTTAATGAGAGTGATTCTACCCCCTATAGATAGGCTTCTTTGCTTCCATTTTACAAGTTTGTCTTCAAACTTCCTTATAATAGGCTGCCACACAATCCAGCTCTTCGAGGACACCCCTATTGGAATTCCAAGATAAGAAAAAGGAAAATCCATATGACTGTAGTTAAGGAATTGAGGTGCATCCCTGCACCAACTTCCAGGTTTGCCCAGACAACCAAAATCCATATGACTGCAGTTAAGGAATTAAGATAATGTAAGCAGTACAAGGGGTACTAAATGAAAGGAAATACAAAGCACCTCTGGTGTTGCCCTCCAAAAGAAAACCCAAACTAACCCAACAGGAAAAGCAACCCCACATAGATTAACCAAAGGAGTCTGATATGTTGGAAGACCAGTGGTTAAAACTAGTGTTGAAGCCTTTGTCTCTAGCTTTTAGCCAAGACCAAACTAGAAACATAGTCTCTTCCATGACTTTAGAGGAATCAAAAGGATTTCCTTGAAAGATCAGGAGGTTTCTATGCTGCCATATAGCACTAGTTAGAGCAACCCACCACCCATACCATCTGCAATGATTTATGTCTGCACCAAACCCATCACAAAATTGGGCAAAATAGCTTGCTGGGGAAGCTGGAAGAGGTCCTACAGCCTGAATCCATCTCATGGATTCCCACCACAGGCCTATTGTCCTTTTACAATTAAAGAGGAGATGACCCACTTCCTCCTGCACTTGACCACAGAGAGGACAAACAGCCTCTTGGATAGCCACATTTCTTCTTAAGAGATTACCCTTAGTGGGGAGCCTGTCCTTGAGGAGCCTCCAAGTGAAGACATAGCCACATTTCTTGGATAGCCACATTTCTGATGATAAAGCTTCCTCAGGTCCCTCCACCAGTAGGAAAATCCCCTTTTGTCTCGTCCAAACTAGAACTCTGTCCAACCTTCATATTTGGAGTTAATGATTCTAGCCCATAAATGCTGCTGATCAGAAGCTAAGGCCCATATCCATTTGCCCAGCAAAGCTACATAGAATTTAGATATTTCTTTAATCCCTAGACCCCCTTCAGCCTTAGGAAGGCAAATAACCTCCCATTTTACCCACGGAATTTTCTTGTAATCCTTATCTCCCCCCCCCCCCCATAAAAAATTCCTTTGCAATGCTACCAATCTATGAGCTACCTTTTGAGGAATCTTGAAGAAGGATAAGAGGTAAATTGGTAAAGCATTGAGGACAGAATTTATCAGAGTGACCTTCCCTGCCATGGATATATTTTTCTGTGCCCACTTGGATAATTTAGATTCACATTTTTTTATCAAAGGCTCCCACGCCAACCTGCTTGAGGGTTTATCCCCAATAGGGATACCCAGATAATAGAAAGGAGTTTCCAATTGCCTACAATTCAGGATTTGGGCTGCTTCATTGGCCCAATTAACCATACCTCCTATAATCCCAAATTGGCTTTTAGCATAATTAATCTTCAGACCTGAGGCCAATTCAAAGCCTCTAAGCAGAGCCTTGAAAACAAAAACATTCTCCCAAGCAGCCTCTCCCACAAAAACTATGTCATCTGCATACTGCAAAATATTAGTGGGTTATTTTTTCTTTCCAACCATGTAACTTCTATACAGGTTTTTCTGAACTGCTTCCCTCATCAATCTTGTGATGCCTTCTCGAACTATGTTAAAAAGCAGAGGGGCTGTAAGGCTCTCTTAGCCTTAATCTCATCCTCAGATAGACTTCTATTAGAGGCTAGATCTTCCACTTCATTTAGCTTCTGCTTAATTTTTTGAATCCCCTTGGCATTAATGAACCCATAATCTTTACTCCACTGCTTTATGACATCTTTTAAGTACCTCAGCTTGTTTTTGAGCACAAATCCCCCCCAGCCCCCCTGCTGAGCACTACTCCAAGCCAGAGTTCGAGTCAAGTGTGATAGGACTATAGGAATGTATGCCAAATCCAAATCAGGGTTGGTGGGTTTGAAAATTTGACTGCAGTGGAGAGTGATTAGTGGTGAAGTGGCATGATATGGACAAATTTTTATTCTAGGATATTAGAAAGACAAATTTCTCTTCCTCACGCCAGAATTCTCCTACAAGATAATTATGATAAATGTAATCAATCATATAAAGAAATATGGGAGAAACAACATTACATTTTAATTCTACGGTTTAATTCATAACTACAACATTTATAAACAATAGACAGTAAATTTAGAAGAAGCTGGATAGGAGGAAGACATTTGATCCATTCACTTGACGGTGATTCACTAGAGCTGGCAGCAGGGATATGATTCCCTGATTGTAAGTGTGATAGGGAAGCATACACAGCAACAAAAAAACAGAAACAAAGAAGCAGAACCAGAGGTGCAAGCACGGGTGCAAATGGTGAAGCCCAAAAGAAAGATTACGAAACCAGCATACCTCTCCTGTAAATTGACAGACATTCCCATGTACAAACATATTCTAATTTCTAAACACCTTATATAAATAAACATGTAGACAGGAAGCTAAATAATCTTCTACCAACAATATTCTCTCTCTGTCTTTCTCTTGCTATGTTTTTTTTGTTTTCAATTCTTAACATGTCATGGTGTTAATATGTTGGCAATTTTAAGTTGATACTAACTTAAGAAAGCCATGAGGGAAAATGAAAATAATCATTACATATGGGAGCAAGCAAGGGCATGAACACAATAGAGAGAGAGAGAGAGAGTACCTGGGGGCAGTGTCCAACATTGGGAAGGACAATGAAGTCTTCAACAGAATCGAAACTTTCATAATTTCTTCCATTATCAATTGGTTCCCAAGGATCCTTGTCACCCCATGCTATCAAAATCGGGCACTGAAAGAAGAGAAATTACACATATTATTATGTTTGTTGGATTTTGGCTTCTCAAACTACTGGTGTTTGAAGGCTTACCTTTACTTGAGGAACTAGTTCCTCAGGAAGAGGGCCACCAGAGTAACAAATAAACTCGAGAAAGACCTCTGCTGCTCCAGGTTCCAGACCTGGACCAAGGATGATCTGCACTAGCTCATCTGTAACCTTGGAGGTGTCATGATAGCACTGTCAAAGAAATTCATAAGCAATCATTAGTTATTACAGTTGCAGTTAAGAGCATCCTCAGTTGTCAAATTACAAAGCATGATACACCTTGGAGATGGCCACTTGCAGCACTAGTGAAAGATATTCATCCATAACAAGTGGGTGGGTATAAAGAAAACTAGGAGGGAATGTAGGAGATTAGAGGCTGTTTTGGGCAGTGTGCAAGGGAAGTGTAATCAGTACATAAAGAGAGTGGCTTGTAACAACCTGTCCACATGGCATCTAGGGCCAGGAAACAGATTTGAGTAATGGGAATGGGATAAAGGGAGAAGAGTGGAGAGGGGAAAGACAAAGAACTGAGTAACATTTGGGAAGGGAGGAAGCCCACCCATCACCCCTCCAAGTACCTGCACTATTTATGTTCCTGTTTTATAAGTGTAAGTCTGTTTCTATGAATCTCGTTCTGTATTCAGGGACTTATTCCCATTTCATGCAGTCAAATACTTGGGCTCCTTCTTATCAATCAGATTCATTCAAATTTATTCTAATTCATTAACAGTCTCATCGTCTGGCATTTCCTTTGGGCATTTTGTAATATTCTTGTAATCACAAAGAGACAAATTCTATTAGTAAGGAATCATAATAAATAGCCATGTAATAAAGCAAGTGGGAAATCAATGAAAAGCACAGAATTCCTCTCCTTCTTAGTTCTTCTCCTTCTTCTTCTTCTTGGGGGAGCAGGCCCTCGAAGCCAGTAGCCTTGCTAGTTCTATCAAAGTGCCTCTAGCGTCTTGTCAAATTCTATAGGGAGAGAAACATGCTTGGGAACTGGTGCATCATTCTCAATCACCTCACATCTGTAATCATCTGGAACACCCCAAGGATCCCACTCTGCACTCCAAAATATACATTGAATATATGCTAATAAATTTTGTAATAGTTGATGCAAATACATTCCAAGGTATGCATTGAACAATTGTCTTTCTTTTCATAAATATTTGTATGAATGCAGAATGCAAGACAAATAAAGGATTGTTTGTTGTGAGCAAGTGAGGATTTTTTGTTTTCACTTTTACTACAAAAATGTTACTCTGTGTCCTATTCTCAAAAATTTGAATTAGAGTGAAAACGATGTTGTCAAAAAAGAATCCAAAAAGGTTACAATTTATTATTCAAAAACAGAGGATCTAGTGAAAACAATTTATCTCCCATAACACAACTCGAAACAACACTGCCATCGTTCTGATTTAGCAATCTTAAGATACCATCTATTCTACCAACAGCTAATGTTGATGTGTCACTATGCATGTGCTGTAAGGAGTATATAACATTAGGACTCACTCGATTGCTCCACAATAGTTTCCTAGTTCTGCATGAAGTGAATAAACAAGTTTGAGAAACTCATAAATCAAAATGATTTAATATTTTGTAGTGATTAAACAAAAACAGATCACTACTGGTTTCTGCTTGCAGTAGAAATCATTTCTATTCCAAATCAAAATGACTTATTGACACTGGCCTCAACTGAGTGTTGTGGTTACCTTCCTAAGAGGGAATGGGATTTTTTTTAAAACTCTTACCTTGTCTAGAAGACATAAAGGTTCCTGCACCTTATTGCCCATCAGAAGATATTAAAACAAGAATGTGATTTTCTAAATTTTTGGTAATGATACAATCGGGCCAGAGTCAGAGGAACATATAATACAGAAGTCATAATTTGTTATTTCCTACCATTTTAGCATGTTCGTAAACATTATATCGGCTTCAGATAATTTTCTTTTTGTAATAAGTCATTACAAAATTCTTCCTATTATTAGTATGATAAGATTTATTGTGCTTCTGTTGACTTTGAAATTATCTTGTGGTGATAGGCATTGTTGAGAAGCCAGAGGTCATTGCTGTTTCGAAATTAATTAAAACTGGTCTTGCGGTCAAATTGTTTTATTCGAACTCAGGTATTTATATGTTTTATTCGAAAACTACTGTCAAATTGTTTGTATGCATTACTGGTATACTTTTAGAACTGTTTGATATATTGCTGTAACAAATAATGAATTTGTAAGCCCAATACCATTGTTTGGTAGATAAATTGTTGTATTTGTTTGACTAACTTATCTAACATCTAATGAGTATCTGTGAATAGTCCTCCCCTAAAGCTATCTTTCAAATGCAGGTTGTGCTGTTCACACACACACACACACACACCCACATACAACCACAGACACACACACACCCATAGACCCACAGACCCCCCCCCCCCACACACACACACAGCCACACACACACACATACACACACATACCCACACACACTCATACACACAGCCACACACACACACACACAGCCACAGACACATACACATACATAACCACACACACCGACACACACACACACACACACACAACCACACACACACACACACAGCCATACACACATACACATACATAACCACACACACTGACACACACACACACGCACAGCCACACACACATACACATACATAACCACACACACAAACACAGCGACACACACACACACACACACACACACACAGCCACACACCCACATACACACACACAACCACACACACACACACACACACAGACTGCGACACACACCCACACACACACACAACAGAAAGTTGAAAATACACAAAAAAAATTTGAAGTTATAGCAAAGCACAGGTAAAATCAGTAAATCTGTCTATACCCTAGATATTTATGGGGAGGGGAAGAGGACAACAATCCAATTACAACCTTAAGCTGTGGAAATAAACATCCACGTCAATTTAATTACATTCCATTTAACTAATGTAGTAAATAGAAGGATATGATATGTATCCATCTTCAATATTATTACCTTGAAGAGTTTCTTGCACTCCTTGTACTCCTCTTGATTGACTCAATTCTCTGAAGCCTTATTTGCTTTATAAACTTAGCAATGAACTCATTAGCCTTCTTATCCATATCTGGTCCTTCATCACCATCTGTTTTTGAACTTTCTCCACCAATAACAGGTGGACCCTTTCCCCTGTCATTGTTCTGATCAACGGTTCTTCCTCCTTCAACGTCTTGGTCCTCAGTTTCTGTGTCATCGTTGTCATCATCATCGTCAGATTCCACAAGAAGGCTTTCTTTCTCAACTGGCTGTGACACAAGAGGCAGGCTTGCATGCCCCATGAACTTGTTACTTCTAAACAATGTGCCTTGCATGGATTTATTCTCTTCAACTCCTTATTGAAGGTAGGTGCTTCGTTGGATGAACCATTGAACCTTGGCTTCATGAACACTTATTTCTAAAACATTGTTGGTGGCGGTGGCGGAGGTGGTGGAGGATAAGACTTGTAGAATCCCTTCTTCCTCACCGAATCCTCTGTGTTTGAAGACAACATTATAACATAAGTGTTAGAAGACAACATTATAACTTCAGCTTTTCTATTGGAATTGCTTGAAAATTCTTGAGAAATTGTTGACCTATTTAGAGGTTGAACATCTGTATCAACACCATCAGCTTCAACTTCTGCATTTCTATTTGAATTGCTTGAAAACCTTTTGAAGGTTGTTGACCTATTTAGATATTGAACATCAGCATCAACATCAACATCAACAACTTCAACTTCTGCTTTTCTATTCGAATATCTTGAAAATCTTTTAGAACTCTGTCATACCCTAATTTCATCCGGGGACCTTTGCTTGATGACATGCGACCTTTCTTTGGTCCTTGTGAGGTGCTTGGCACCCATCATTAGGCAATTTGTGAAATTCCAGGACATGCCGGAAAACCAAAAAAATATTGATGCACAATCCGTAAGTTTCCGTGACACACCGGAAATCAAATGGAAGCATCGTTGCATAATTAAGTGAGATTCCGTAACATTCCGTAAGTCAAAAAGGGGATGATTATGTAATCTGCAAGGTTCCGTAACATTACGGAAAGAAAACAAGTATCGTTACGAAATTCGTAAGTTTCCGTAACTTTACGAAAAAAGAATCACCAAAAAAAAGCAGAGGGGGTGTACTTAGTAAAAATGGGGGTGCAAATAGCACCCAGGCCCACTTGGGCCCTCCAGAATATTCCTCCAGAAGGCTGTTGCTTCTGGAGGAAGCAACCTGGCTCGCCTGGGCGAGCTGAGCTGGCCTGGGCGAGCTGGGCGGCAAGCACCTCCCCTATTTTGCTATAAATAGGGGGGGAAGTGAAGAAGAAAAGGGTTCTGCCCCTTTAGCACTTTTCTCTCTTTCGAATTTGCTTGGAAAAATTGTTTCCGTGAAGAAAATCTAAGCCGAGGCGCTTCCGAAACGTTTTTGTAACGTTTTCCGTGAAGAATTTCGCAAAGGTTTCAACCGTTCTTCGACTTTCTTCATTCGTTCTTCATCGTTCTTCGATCTTCAACGGGTAAGTACCTCGAACCAAGATTTTCGATTCATTCTATGTACCCGTAGTGGTCCACATTGTGTTTTGTGTATTTTTATTCCCGTTTCATTTACTTTTTATACCCCCCTGTTGACGTGCTTAAGCCATTTTACTTAAGTCATTTCTCGCTTAACTTAAAAATAAAATAAATTTCCACCGAACGTTTGAATTGTATTATCCGTTAACTTCGGTTAAAATAAATTCCGACCGTTCGGTCGTGCCGTAACCACGTTGGAAATCAAAAAAAGAGGTAAAAAAAT
The DNA here is from genome assembly GCF_000004515.6 of Glycine max. Lineage (NCBI taxonomy): Eukaryota > Viridiplantae > Streptophyta > Magnoliopsida > Fabales > Fabaceae > Glycine > Glycine max. The sequence continues at coordinate 30,134,014 of NC_038255.2, forward strand.
AATATAATAATCAAAAAAACATCTTTTAGCAAAATAAAGCGGAAAATCAATCGGACGTTTTCTCTTTGGGATTTCTCATTCTTAATCGAATTGATTAATAACTAAAGTGAAACTAAGGCTAAAATCAACTCGCCTAGTCAAGCTCGTCCATAAAAATAGGCTTTTGAAGTTTGTCATTTCAATTTCTCACTAAGTAAAATGGATCATTTTTAAGGTCCAACGCCTTAAAATGATCACCACTTAAGTAAAAAAGAATCACTTGATAAGAAAGAACTACGTAGGTCTGATTTCCTCATCGCAAATTGAGGAATACGTAGGAGCAAAGGGAAACACCCTTGTCGACCACAAAAAAGGAAAAATATAAAAAGGGTATAAAGGATATAAGGACATAAAAGGGAACGTAAAAATCAAAGTCATGTTTGCACATTCGATTAAAGGCTGCCGTCCCTTGGGACGGACGTGTGGGGTGCTAATACCTTCCCCGTACGTAAATACAACTCCCGAACCTTTCACTTAAAAGTTCGTAGATCGCGTCTTTTCCGGTTTTTTCCGACGTTTTCCTCAAATAAACGTTGGTGGCGACTCCGCGCGTATTCCTTTCGTGGAACACGCATCCCGCGAGTCTCGCGTCGCCCTCCCGCCGAAGGGTAGGTTGCGACAGTTGGCGACTCCACTGGGGACTGTTTTTAGAGAGTTAGGCCATTTAATCTTGTGCAATGTTTTACCGTGACTTATCCCTTTGTTGGTTTCCCTTCATTATGTTCTTATGTATATAAACTCTTTGTTGCTTTTAGTGCGTTTTAAAATGTATGCATGGGGTAAATATTTATTCATTTGATGCACACAAACACCAACACTATTTGCACACACTGTGAGTGAAAAAGGGCCCTATACCCGGGTTCATGGGAACATAAGGAGCAGAGGTGAATCTGTGATCATGCTAGGTCTCCGACTTGCTTGATTACAGTGAACCCTCATCAAGAGCTTTTTTCTTTGAAAACTTATTGTTGCTAGTAGTCCCTACTGCTGCAATATGTTTTTCGAAGAGAATGATACCTCTAGAAACTATCAAAAGAGATATGACTACCTTGGGGGTTATCACTAAATGCCTAGTTAGTTCTCTCCCTTATAGGTCCCTTAAATAGGGGCACGAGCAAACACGCTGCGTGCCATTTTTCACACTGCCATGCATAAGTATCATATACCCTTTTGCTTATGTTCAGTGAATATTGTCATACTGTGTACATTCCCGCATTGTGTCTTTTGCATAGGCATCACATATGGGTTCTGTCTTGATCCCTTCTCTAAACAAACCAACGGAGGGTCCGTGTCGCCTTCTTAAAAACGTACGTTGGGGCACTTTGCTACCCCTAGACGTTGTGTCTAAGAAGGGGACGAATTCCCTGGACCCCCGCATTCCTAGATTGCATCTGTGTTATATGCATTCCTTCATGCATTCATCCATTCCACCCATGAGATATCGGAGTTTTGATTTGCACCAGCTTTTGTCTCACTTTAGCAAGCATGGGAACAAATCAAACCGGCAAGAGGTTCTACCAAGTCAAGGTTAAAAGCTTAGATACCACCAGCATCAAGGAATTAGGGCGGTTGATGGAACCTCTCCAAATGCAAGCTTTCCGCAAGACTTACGGAAAGATCTTAGAGTTGACCTTAGCAGAGGTATCCATAGAAGCCATTGCATCACTCACCCAATACTACGACCAGCCTTTGAGATGCTTCACATTCGGAGACTTCCAATTAGTACCAACCATTGAAGAATTTGAGGAAATTCTAGGATGTCCTCTCGGGGGAAGAAAACCATATCTTTCATCCGGGTGTCTCCCCTCTTTGAGCAGAATTGCAACTGTGGTCAAGGATTCAGCAAGAGGTTTGGACCACATAAAACAGACTCGGAATGGCATAGCGGGCCTACCACAGGGGTACCTAGAAGACAAGGCGAGGGGTATGGCCAATCAAGGAGATTGGGTCCCGTTTATGGATGTGTTAGCTTTACTAATTTTTGGGGTCGTCCTCTTTCCAAACGTGGATGGTTTGGTGGACCTAGCAGCAATCGACGCTTTCCTTGCCTACCACCATAGCAAGGAAAGTCCGGTGGTAGCTGTCTTGGCAGATCTATTTGACACATTTGACCGAAGGTGCAAAAAGAGTAGCGCACGGATCATCTGTTGCTTGCCCGCCCTCTGTGTTTGGTTGGTTTCGCACTTGTTCCAACAAAACACAAGACATCCATGTCCGCTCCTGAGCCATCGCTCGTGTACTGAAAAGAGGAGAATAGATTAGGACCAGCTTTTGGCCGGGATAGGAGGTAGAACAATCAGTTGGTTCCCCCGATGGAACCAACGAAAAGAAGGAGTCCTTTTCTCATGTGGAGGATACCCAAACATTCCGCTGGTAGAAACGAGGGGTTGTATTAACTACAATCCCGCGCTCGCTATAAGACAACTAGGGTACCCCATGAGGGGAGCACCGACGGAAGAAAGCATGTCTCCTTTCCTTGTGAGGGATTTCGGCGCACAAAATTCCAAGACTATACAAAGAATCCATAAGGCATGGGAAACCCCGTTAAGGAAAGATCAAGAACTTAGAGGCATTCGTAATGGCATCATTGGTGGCTACCATGAATGGCTGAAAGTTCATATACGAGGTTTAGATTGGCTCGCCAAGTTAAAAGTCGTCAGCGAAGAGAGTTTTGAAGCACCGGAAGAGGACGAAGAAGTCCAAGCTCTCAAAAGCGAGTTAGGAAAGACGAAACTTGCCAAGGAGAAGTTCAAGTTGGCCGCAACACACATTCGGAAGGAGTGTGCCGGATTACGGGAAGAGAATGCAATTACCGCAAGAGCCCTTGAACAAGAGACCAAGAGGGCTCGCAAGGAAGAGTATGGCCGGAATAAATTTCGCGGAGCTCTATGGGGTAGCAATAGTGAACTCAAGCTGCGAAGGGAAGAGAGGGACCAGTCGCGAGCACATAGCATGGTTCTGAAAGAGGAGTTAGTTGCTTGTTCAAGGTCCAAAAGAAGCTTGTCTCAGCGTTTATGCGAGACGGAGACCAACATGCTAGCTATTATCGCCAAGTACCAAGAAGAGTTAGGTCTAGCCACGACCCACGAGCATAGAATCGCGGACGAGTATGCTCAAGTATACGCGGAAAAAGAGGCTAGAGGAAGGGTGATCGACTCTTTACACCAAGAGGCAACCATGTGGATGGATCGGTTTGCTCTTACCTTGAACGGGAGTCAAGAACTTCCCCGCTTGTTAGCCAAGGCCAAGGCGATGGCAGACACCTACTCCGCCCCCGAAGAGATTCATGGGCTTCTCGGCTATTGTCAGCATATGATAGACTTAATGGCCCACATAATTAGAAATCGTTAGGAAACTTGTATGGTCTCTCAGACCTTGACTAGATACGACTTTCTTTTTGAAATAAAATGAGTTGGTCCCATGTTTCTACTCCAAAAAGCTTGTGCAAATCAAATCACTCCTACATTTCATCTCTAGCATGCATTTTTTTCTTTACCCACTCCTCACGTTTGGTTTTTTAGGGAAAAACACCATAACTAAACGCGCCACAAGGCATCCCTATCGCACCAGATCCAAATCTAGAACGATGGGTGATCAAGAGGAGACATAGGAACAGATGAAAGCCGACATGTCGGCTCTGAAAGAACAAATGGCCTCCATGATGGAGGCCATGTTAAGTATGAAGCAACTCATAGAGAAGAACGCGGCCACCGCTGCCGCTGTCAGTTCGGCTGCCGAAGCAGACCCGACTCTCTTGGCAACTGCGCACCATCCTCCCTCAAACATAGTAGGACGGGGAAGGGACACACTGGGGCACGATGGCAGCCCTCACCTAGGATACAACTGAGTGGCTTACCCTTATGGATTGCCGCCCAACTACTCACCACCCGTCTTGCAAGAAGATGCGGGCCACATTGCTTCTCCCGTCCTTGAAAGAGAGCCTCCTCAACAGCCCGACGAAGTCCACAAAGACCCTCAAGACTATGCTCGAAGGGATGTCGAGTTCTATCCCCCGATCCCCGAAGGGCCGGCACCAGGCACGTTGCCTCAACCCAACATCGCGACACCACCAATAGTTTTGTCCACGGAAGGACCGCCCCCAGCAACTGAAGAAAGGAGGAAGCTCGATCTCCTTGAGGAAAGATTGAGGGTCGTGGAAGGATTTGGGGACTATCCGTTCGCAGACATGACGGATCTTTGCTTAGTACCCGATGTTGTTATTCCCCCGAAGTTCAAAGTGCCGGACTTCGACAAGTATAAAGGGACGACTTGTCCCAAAAACCATCTCAAGATGTACTGCCGTAAGATGGGCGCCCACTCTAAGGATGAGAAGCTATTAATACACTTCTTTCAAGATAGCTTGGCCGGAGTCGCGGTAGTGTGGTACACTAATTTGGAAGCTTCCCGTATCCGTACTTGGAAGGATCTGATTACTGCCTTCCTAAGGCAGTATCAGTACAATTCTGATATGGCTCCCAACCGCACTCAACTGCAGAATATGTTCAAGAAAGAGGGTGAAACCTTTAAAGAATATGCGCAGCAGTGGAGGGATTTGGCGGCACAAGTAGCTCCTCCCATGGTTGAGAGAGAGATGATCACCATGATGGTAGACACTCTACCAGTGTTCTACTATGAGAAGCTAGTAGGTTACATGCCGTCCAGCTTTGTGGATCTAGTATTCGCCGGGGAAAGAATCGAGGTAGGACTGAAAAGAGGAAAGTTTGATTACGTTTCCTCCACGAGTGCGAATGCCAAAAGAATCGGGGCAACAGGGGCAAAAAGGAAGGAAGGAGATGCCCATGCCGTCTCTTCAACACCCGCGTGGGTCAAACCCCAGCAAACGCCTCATGGTACCCATCAGTACGCGCAACATCACCCGAGCTTCTCGGCTCATACCGCAAACGCCTCTAGTTCAACACCCGTGCAGCCTAAGGCACCCACCCAGAGGGAAGCTCCCCAAGTTCCAACTCCGAACACGACTCGCCCGGCCGGTAATTCCAACACGACAAGGAACTTCCCTCCGAGGCCATTTCCGGAATTCACCCCACTCCCAATGACGTACGAAGACCTTTTGCCATCCCTCATCGCCAATCATTTGGCCGTGGTAACTCCCGGAAGGGTCCTCGAACCCCCTTTCCCGAAGTGGTATGACCCTAACGCAACCTGCAAGTACCATAGGGGTGTTCCGGGGCATTCCGTTGAAAAATGCTTGGCCCTTAAATACAAGGTCCAACATTTAATGGATGCTGGATGGCTGACTTTCCAAGAGGATCGGCCCAATGTGAGAACCAACCCGCTCGCCAATCATGAAGGGGGAGCAGTTAATGCCGTTGAGTCCGATAGGCCGCACAGGTCTAAACCTTTAAGGGATGTGGCAACCCCTAGGAGGTTTATCTTTGAGGCCCTACAAAAAGGAGGTGTGATTCCCCATAGTGGGTGTAAGGAGGATTCCTGTTTGCTACATTCCGGCGAGCTGCATGACATGGAGACGTGTTTGGGAGTAGAGGAGTTGTTACAGCGGATGATAGATCAAGGTCGACTGGAAGTCGGCAGTGAAGGAAAAGAAGAGCAGCATATATGCATGCAGTCCACGGATGGGAGCAGTGTTGCGAAGCCCAAATCCTTGGTGATATACTTCACCAAAAGCGCAGCTTCGCAAAAGCCCGGACACCCCTTAGTAGCCAAACCTGTTCCTTTCCCATACCAAAGTAGCCACGCAGTACCATGGAGATATACACCTCCGAGGGAGAAGGAAGAAGAAGCCACCAACGTCAGCTCGTTGTCAGCTAAAGTAATAAATATCACGGGACTGAGTGGTGTGACCCGTAGTGGTCGTGTGTTCGCACCTCCGGACCTACCAGTCCAACCCGCGGACGTCAAGGGAAAAGGAAAAGTGGTGGAGGAACAAGATGGCGAAGCACCCCACGCTTCGAATAAAGATATTCCGGCAAAGGACCTCCCGGAGAAAAAGGATGGTAAAAAGGAGGTGTCGCTAGAGGAAGCCAGCGAGTTCCTCCGGATAATTCAGCAGAGCGAATTCAAGGTTATCAAACAGCTCAACAAAACCCCGGCCAGGGTCTCGCTGTTGGAGTTACTTATGAGCTCCGAGCCTCATCGGGCTCTGCTAGTAAAAGTTCTGAACGAGGCCCATGTGGCCCAAGATATCTCGGTAGAAGGTTTCGGAGGGCTGGTCAACAATATCACTGCCAACAACTATCTTGCCTTCGCCGAAGAAGAAATCCCCGCCGAGGGGAGAGGGCATAATAAGGCTTTACACGTATCAGTCAAGTGTATGGACCATATCATAGCCAAGGTGCTCATCGATAATGGTTCCGGTTTAAACGTGATGCCTAAAAGCACTTTGGAGAAGTTACCATTCAATGCTTCCCACTTAAAGCCGAGTTCAATGGTGGTTCGTGCCTTCGACGGCACTCGCCGAGAGGTTAGGGGAGAGATCGATCTCCCAGTACAAATAGGCCCTCACACCTGTCAAGTCACCTTCCAAATAATGGATATTAACCCCCCCTACAGCTGTCTGTTGGGGCGCCCGTGGATCCACTCAGTGGGAGTTGTGCCCTCTACACTCCACCAAAAGTTGAAATTCGTAGTGGAGGGGCACTTGGTCATCGTGTCAGGCGAGGAAGACATCTTGGTAAGCTGCCCATCCTCTATGCCTTATGTGGAAGCCGCAGAAGAATCGTTAGAAACCACTTTCCAGTCTTTTGAGGTGGTCAGCATTTCCTCCGTGGACTCCTTCTCTGGGCAGCCTTGTCTATCCGATGCAGCAGTAATGATGGCCCGAGTTATGTTGGGGAACGGTTATGAACCCAGAATGGGTTTAGGCAAAGACAACGGCGGCATAACTAGCCTGATAAATGCCCAAGGAAATCGTGGGAAGTATGGTTTAGGCTATAAGCCCACTCAGGCGGACATGAAAAGAAGCATCGCGGGAAGGAAGAGCAGTGGTCAAAGCTCGCGTTGGAGACAAGAAAGTGAAGGAAGCCCGCCCTGCCACATAAGTAGAAGCTTTATACGAAGATGATGTTCCGAGTACATTAGATTTGGTACGACCATGCCCTCCTGATTTCCAGCTGGGAAATTGGCGAGTGGAGGAACGCCCCGGCATTTACGCAATGAACATAATGTAAACCTTTACGGTTTTAAAAGCTCTATAGTTGGGCCTAGGCTTTAGAGTTTTTCCTTTTGTTAAGGCTTTGTGTCTTTTGTTGTTGATTTTATAATACAAGGATCTTTCTTCATCTGTTCCTACGTCTCTACCCATTCTCATTCATTTGCATGTTTACTTCTTTTTCTGAAACGGCAGATCCGATGACGAGTCCCCCGAAGGTACTAATACCTAGGACCCGCCTATCGACTTCGAGCAAGAAATGAATCAAACGGAAGATGAAGGAAACGAGGATGTGGGACTTCCCCCAGAATTAGAAAGAATGGTCGCCCATAAGGACCAAGAAATGGGGCCTCATCAAGAAGAAACAGAGCTGGTAGACTTAGGAGTTGGCAATGGAAAAAGGGAAGTAAAGATAGGTACAGGTATTACCGCACCTATCCGTGAAGAATTAATAATCCTGCTAAAAGACTACCAAGACATCTTTGCTTGGTCATACCAAGATATTCCCGGTTTGAGTTCTGACATTGTACAGCACCGATTACCTCTAAATCCCGAGTGTTCCCCGGTAAAACAGAAACTGAGAAGGATGAAGCCCGAAACATCCTTGAAGATAAAAGAAGAAGTGAAGAAGCAATTTGACGCTGGATTTCTGGCCGTCGCTCGGTATCCAGAATGGGTTGCCAACATCGTACCGGTTCCTAAGAAAGATGGGAAAGTACGAATGTGTGTGGATTATCGGGACCTGAATCGGGCCAGTCCCAAGGACAATTTTCCTTTACCACACATCGATATCCTCGTAGATAACACGGCCAATTTCGCTTTATTTTCCTTCATGGACGGTTTCTCTGGTTACAATCAGATAAAGATGGCGCCCGAGGATATGGAAAAGACTACTTTTGTCACCCTGTGGGGGACGTTCTGTTACAAGGTGATGTCCTTTGGACTCAAGAATGCCGGGGCAACTTATCAACGGGCCATGGTAGCTTTGTTCCATGATATGATGCATCAAGAGATCGAGGTCTACGTGGACGACATAATTGCTAAATCTAAATCCGAGGAAGAACACCTTGTCAACCTGCGGAAGTTGTTCGAAAGGCTTAAGAAATATCAATTATGGTTGAACCCCGCTAAGTGTACCTTTGGGGTCAAATCAGGGAAATTGCTTGGTTTCGTTGTAAGCCAGAAAGGGATAGAGGTAGACCCCGAAAAGGTGAAGGCTATCCTTGAGATGCCAGAACCCCGTACAGAGAGGCAAGTCCGAGGTTTCCTGGGACGCTTGAATTATATTGCCAGATTCATATCGCAGCTCACCGCCATTTGTGAGCCGTTGTTCAAACTCTTACGCAAAAACCAAACTGATCGCTGGAATGAGGATTGCCAAGAAGCTTTTGGAAGGATCAAAAAGTGCCTTATGAATCCTCCCGTGCTTATGCCGCCAGTATCTGGAAGGCCTCTCATTTTGTACATGACAATCTTGGACGAGTCAATGGGGTGTATGCTGGGGCAACATGACGAATCCGGAAAGAAAGAGCGCGCTGTTTACTACCTTAGTAAGAAGTTCACGACCTGTGAAATGAATTACTCCTTGCTCGAAAGAACGTGTTGTGCTTTAGTATGGGCATCCCATCGCCTAAGGCAGTACATGCTGAGCCATACTACCTGGTTGATATCCAAGATGGACCCAGTTAAGTACATCTTTGAAAAGCCAGCTCTCACGGGACGAATCGCCCGGTGGCAAGTCCTGCTATCCGAGTTTGATATAGTTTACGTCACCCAAAAGGCGATAAAAGGAAGCGCCTTGGCAGATTATTTGGCTCAGCAGTCTCTTAACGACTATCAGCCCATGCATCCTGAATTCCCGGATGAGGACATCATGGCCTTGTTTGAGGAAAAATTGGACGAAGATCGGGACAAATGGACCGTATGGTTTGACGGAGCATCAAACATTCTAGGCCATGGCGTTGGAGCAGTATTGGTCTCTCCGGACAATCAATGTGTACCTTTCACAGCCAGGCTAGGATTCGACTGCACCAACAACATGGCCGAATATGAAGCATGTGCCCTGGCCGTCCAGGCAGCGATTGACTCCAATGTCAAACTACTCAAGGTGTACGGTGACTCAGTGTTGGTAATCCATCAGCTGAGAGGGGAATGGGAAACTAGAGATCCCAAGCTGATACCCTACAAAGCCTATATCAAGGAATTGGCTAAGACCTTTGATGAGATCTCCTTCCATCATGTTCCCCGCGAGGAAAATCAAATGGCGGATGCGCTTGCTACTTTCGCGTCTATGTTCCAGCTAACACCGCACGGGGATCTACCCTACATTGAATTTTGGTGTCGTGGCAAACCTGCGCATTGTTGCCAAGTAGAAGAGGAACGGGACGGAAAGCCTTGGTATTTCGACATCAAGCGATATGTCGTAAGCAAAGAATACCCGCCAGAGATTGCCGACAATGATAAGAGGACATTGAGAAGGTTGGCAGCCGGTTTCTTCATGAGCGGAAGCATATTGTATAAGAGAAATCACAACATGACACTCCTGCGATGTGTGGATGCCAGGGAGGCAAATCACATGATCGAGGAAGTCCATGAGGGCTCGTTTGGAACGCACGCCAACAGGCATGCTATGGCCAGGAAGATCCTAAGAGCGGGTTATTACTGGCTTACCATGGAAAGTGATTGTTATGTCCATGTGAGGAAATGCCACAAATGTCAAGCATTCGCAGATAATGTCAATGCTCCACCACATCCTCTGAATGTCATGTCCGCCCCTTGGCCTTTCTCCATGTGGGGAATAGATGTCATCGGGGCCATTGAGCCCAAGGCCTCGAATGGTCATCGCTTCATCCTCGTAGCGATAGATTATTTTACCAAGTGGGTCGAGGCAGCTTCCTATACCAACGTCACGAGGGGTGTGGTAGTCAGGTTCATTAAGAAAGAGATCATCTGCCGATATGGTTTGCCAAGGAAGATTATCACGGACAACGGCACCAACCTGAATAACAAGATGATGGGGGAAATGTGCGAGGAGTTTAAAATCCAGCATCACAATTCCACACCCTACCGGCCAAAGATGAATGGAGCCGTGGAAGCGGCCAATAAGAATATCAAAAAGATTATCCAAAAGATGACCGTGTCATACAAGGATTGGCACGAAATGCTCCCATTCGCATTACACGGTTACCGAACTTCAGTGCGAACGTCAACAGGGGCAACGCCGTTCTCATTGGTATATGGGATGGAGGCCGTGTTACCGTTTGAGGTGGAAGTCCCGTCATTAAGGATCTTGGCAGAATCCGGATTAAAGGAATCAGAGTGGGCTCAAACGCGCTATGACCAGCTCAACCTCATCGAGGGTAAGCGCTTAACGGCCATGAGTCATGGGCGCTTATACCAGCAAAGAATGAAGAATGCATTCGACAAGAAAGTACGTTTGCGCAAGTTCCATGAGGGAGACCTTGTGCTAAAGAAAATGTCCCATGCTGTCAAGGACAATCGAGGGAAATGGGCCCCGAATTACGAAGGGCCTTTTGTTGTGAAGAGGGCTTTCTCCGGAGGAGCCCTGGTGCTTACCAACATGGATGGTGAAGAGTTACCTTCACCCGTGAATTCTGATGTCGTCAAACGATATTATGCTTAGAAGTTGGGGCAATTAAGGATGTCGCTACATGTTCTTTATCTTTATGCGTTTTCTGGATTTCCCCCAGGGATTTCCTGTCTGTTGTATCTCTCGTTACAATCTTTCAAAGAAATGAACGTGGATTCGAGGCTTTAGTCCTCACGTTAGTTTCAAACCTTGCGTTGATTTGTGATCACCTGAGCCCTTCCGCTCAGTTCATGGGATGCCCCAAGCGCTTAATTAAAATTGAACCTGAACCAACTTTCCCTAAAATTTGCTGCGTTTGAAAACATTCATGCATACGCATACGCATGCATATTGTTGTGGTAAAACAGGGGCAGGATCATCTTGAGCTACCTTCTGGGGTAGAGACAAAACATGAACAGCAGAAACCAATCAAGGTAAGACAGCGATGTGGTCAAGATTGGCCACACCAGGTTGTTTCTTACTTGCAGGTACACAGGAACGGATGCAAGTGGGGATGGGGTCACGACCGACTGATCGTCGCCCCTTTCTCCACGCTAAGCAAGCGGAGAATGTCGCTGCAAGGCAGCCCCGTATCCTTTGTATTCGCAGTTTTCTTTTACTTTTTGTTTTTTAAAAATAAGTAATCAATGCCTAACTCTAACTTAAGTAAGTTCAAGTTAAGCAAGACGCTAAACCATAAGGAAGGAGGGGACATGGTTAATGTTCCTCTCAAAAAAAAAAATGTAGGTTAGCTCGCCTAGGCGAGCTGAGCTCACCTGGGCGAGCCACCCCTGCACCAAAATATAAGAATGACGAAAGGGGGGACGTTTTTGCATTCAAAAACTTCTTTTCCCCCTTTCAAAAGCCATACCCACGGGATTTACGAGTTTGCAGCCCTAGGGTCATCATTTTTCGCATTTTTTGATTCCGTTTCGCGCTTTTGTTCATCACCAACAAGTAAGTATTCCATCCCTAAGCTTTCTAGCTTTTCATTGGTGTATTTTGATCTCCTTTTGGTGCTCTAAAATGTGGGAATGTGCTCAAATATGTGGGGCAATTTTGGTTTGTTTTCTTGCTTGATTGGGTTGGATTGGGGGTTTGTATGGGATGGCCCTAGGCCTATAATGCATTTTGAAGCAATGGGGCATGCCACATTGTCCCCGTTCTCTTGCTATTGATGCCTAAACGCGCGCCCACCAAGTGTTCGGTGAAATGCCTCAATGGCATTAGCGTGTGACTTTTGTAAGGAAACAACCCATGGGGCATTTTGGTTTGTACATATTTTCTATTTTTTGGGACATGTATTCATTCCCGAAAAAGGCTAGAATAATTGCCTCACATATATACTAGGCCTAGGAACCAAAGTTTTTATGCAAAAGAACACAAGAGGAGGTGCATGTTGGGTAAAGTTACCCTTTTTGGCCAGCAATCAGCTATGGGCCACGCTACAATATTTTCCCTATGCCTAGATGGTTAGGAATTTTGCTCATCATAAATGTGTAGGTTTAGAATAGGTAGCAAAATACCTTTGGCAATTTACACTTTGGGTATGGTAGCAAAATACTTGGATGTATGTACATATAATTTTTGGTAGTCAAAATGTCTCACAAAAATCTATAAATATGTTGCATGTTATGTAAAGAAAATACATTACAAAAATACCTTTTAATTTGAATACAATTTTAGTGAGCAAAAGAAAATATACTTGAATTTGCATGCGGCTTTAGGTAGTAAAAACACTTGAAAAAAGCATGAAATGTAGCACCTTATTGTGTAGATAGTCAAGATTCATCATGAAGTTTGTGTATGTATAGGTATTAGAAATACCAAGATGTGCACGTATGCAATTTTTGATAGCCAAAGTGCTTAGAGTATGCATGTATGTGAATTTAGCAAAGGAAATGTGTGTGATGTAGGTAACAAATACACCTTGGAAGTACATGTAAATAATCTAGGTAACGAAGCTGCCTTGATTGTATATGGGTGCATTTTTCTTAGTTATAAGAATGTCTTGTGCAAGTGAACGTTCGTAAAGAAGTATGCGCATAAGCTTGCTCTAAATTCACATTGATGTTTGTATTTATTGGAGGGGGGTTGTATGCCATTTTTGTTTTAAGGGTAGCATTTCTTGGTAAAAACCAACTTTCCAAATGTTTGCCTTCGCAGGAATGGCCCCGAGGAAGCTTGCCTCAAAGAGGTCCAGGAAGGACAAGGCGGCCGAAGGAACTAGTTCCGCTCTGGAGTACGACAGTCACCGCTTTAGGAGCGCTGTACACCAGCAGCGCTTCGAGGCCATCAAGGGATGGTCGTTTCTCCGGGAGCGACGCGTCCAGCTCAGGGACGACGAGTATACTGATTTCCAGGAGGAAATAGGGCGCCGGCGGTGGACATCACTAGTTACTCCCATGGCCAAGTTCGATCCAGAAATAGTCCTTGATTTTTATGCCAATGCTTGGCCAACAGAGGAGGGCGTGCGTGACATGAGATCCTGGGTAAGGGGTCAGTGGATCTCGTTTGATGCCGACGCTATCGGCCAGCTCCTGGGATATCCGTTGGTGTTGGAAGAGGGCCAGGAATGTGAGTATGGCCAGAGGAGGAACCGGTCTGATGGGTTCGATGAGGAGGCCATCGCCCAGCTGCTATGTATACCGGGGCAGGATTTCGCCCGGACTGCTGCAGGGAGGCGAGTGCGAATCATGCGCACCAAGATGACCACCCTAACCCAGATATGGATGACGTTGCTCCTCAGCAACATCCTGCCCAGCAATCATAATTCCGACCTCCCCCTGCCGAAGTGTCAGCTGGTGTACGCCATCCTGACGTGGATGAGCGTCCATGTGGCTCAGTTAATCGCTGATGCCATTTATATTTTTGCAGGTATGGCGCCTACCAGGCATCCTTTGGATCCAGATAAGTCCAACAGGGCCCTGGGATTTCCCTCGCTGATCACAGGACTCTGCCAGTCATTCGGAGTCCCCGTTGCACCTACCAAGGTAATTCGGCCGCCCATCACCCAGGCTTTTATTGAGAAGTATTGTACCCAGAGACAGGCTCAAGGTGATGCTCCACAGGCTGCAGGCGCGCCACCACCACCTCATCAGGCTGGCCAGGCTGGGGCATTTGACATGGAGCAGTATTTACGGCATTTGGTTCGCCAGCAGGCGGCCAACCACCGAGCACATGTACAGACCCATGATTGTCTGTACCAGATGAGCCTCAGCATGCAGAGCCAGGGCTTCGCTTCTTTTTCATGCCCTACTCCAGACCAGTTCAGGGCAGAGGTCGCATGGCCCGGAGATTGGCCCGAGGCCCAAGCAGGAGAGGCACCCCCAGAAGCTCCCGGCGGTGGAGAAGAGGCCCACGAGGACGAGGAGATGGCCGATTTGCTTGACTTCTTGGGAGGGAGTGGAGATACGTGACTGGGAGATCCACAAATTCATGTTTTCTTTCATATTTCTTTTATCATTTTTATGTTATGTTATTGTTTTGACTTAAGAGACTAATGTTTGTTTTTATTGTTTCGATTGTCATTTGTACAGCGCATACATTTTTGTTTGGATTGTTGCGTTAGTGTTTATATATCATTACTATCAATGATGCTTGAAATTTTGGAACCGTGTAGAGTTCTTCGTTTAGGAACATCGTCAAAAAAAAAAAAAAAATATATATATATATATATATATATATATATATATATATAATAAAACAAACAAAAATCATGATAAAAATAAAAATAAAAATTTAAAAAGGGAAAAAGAAAGCAAGTAAGAAAGAAGAGAGCAAATAAGGAAAAAGAAAGCAAGTAAGAAAAAGAGAGGAAAAAGAAAAAAATAAGTTGTTTAGCTGAAAAACCGACATGCTTTTGAAAAGAGATGACTTCCAACTTTTCTTTGAAAAAAATTCATTGATCATAACTAGTTTTTGAAAAAAATGTGTCTACACCTGAAGGGTGAATACTGTGAAATTTCCCCGGACGACCGAAATGGACTCGGATGAATGCACAAATTGATAAAAGAACATATTTTGGAAACATTGGGTTGATTTAAAATAGAGGAAATGAATCCTGAGCCCTAGCATCACATGACCATAAAAATTTGACACTTGAGTGTCCGCATAGGTGCATGCATGACCAGTTTTGCATAAAATTTCCAAATCATCATTTTTGCATTTGTGTCATGGAAATAATGTGGGGCACCCCTTCTATCCTTGAACCAAACCAAACCCCGCCATGTATCATGCCCAGTCATTCTACAAATCTTGAGCCAAAATCCTAACTCACCATAAACCTTGACCCAGGGTGAGAATGTCAATCCTTACTCTCGGAGACAAAAAAAGAAGAAGAAAGGAAATTTCCAATCAAAGAGAAAGAAAAGAAGAAGAAAGGAAATTTCCAATCAAAGAGAAAGAAAAGAAGAGGAAAGGAAATTCCCAATCAAAGAGTGGGAGAAAGAAAAAAAGAAAAGAAAGAAAATTCCCAACCAAGAATGGGAGAAAGTAAAAAAGAAGAAAGCTCCTGGTCAAAGAAACCAGAAGAAATGTGCAGAGAGGTCCTTGGACCAGACAATATCTGAGCATATACAGAATTGTCACCAAATGAACAAAAAAGAAGGAAAGGAAACCATGACCTAAAGTGGTCTTCTCCCTCTGATTACCAACCAAAATCCTGTGCGTCGGGGACTTGTTCGCCTCGCGCAAAACCAAAACAGAAAAGGAAAAAGCCAACAAAAAAATCAAAAGCCAAAAACACACAAAAGCCGAAAAACCCATCAAGAAAACCCATTCCCAAGGGAAGTCCTATTGATCCATGATCATGCATGTAATTTTTGATTTGATAGGAAATAATTTGCAAAGTCAAGTCATGACATATCTATGGTTCGGAATTAGGATAAAACACTTACCTGTGCGAGATTGATACACTTTGAGTGGATTTCTTCTATTTTTTTTCGAACCCAGTGTTTCCTCTAAATGGTCATTTAGAAACGAAATGCTAATATCCAAAATCTGATTTATGGCTATGGGGGATTTCATCAGCAGACTCTCCTTCCCTGGTAGACGCATTGTTTGTCACTCAAAAAAGCATATGCTGCTCTAATCAGTTGGAATATTTGTCTCTTTGCTAAAGCATGTTTGCATTTTTAGTGGAGAAAACACCGAGACTTTTTCAAGTCTCACAAGTTATCCAGAACTACGTAGGTCTGAGTTCCTCATTGGAGGATACGTAGGAGCAAAAGCCTCGCTTTTGTCGACCACACTGCTTTCTGTTACCATGACCCAAGAGCTGGTAGCCCGCGGAGACACCTTACGATTATCCGCACCTCGAGTGTGATTGATAAGCGGAGGCCAATATGGTCATCTGCGCCCTTTCCGGAGATGTAGGCATCTTCTGGTGGAGACTTTTTCAAGTCTCACAAGTTATCCAGAACTACGTAGGTCTGAGTTCCTCATTGGAGGATACGTAGGAGCAAGAGCCTTGCTTTTGTCGGCCGCCCCATAATCTTTGTCATACTGACCCTGAGGTCATGTGACATGCACCCTTGTGTCATCCAGAGGCGGCGGGCCCGATGACACGCAGAGACAAAATTTGGTCATTTTGCACCCTTGTGTCATCCAGAGGCGGCGGGCCCGATGACACGCGGAGATACCTTACGGTTATCCGCACCCTTTTGTCATCCAGAGGCGGCGGGCCCGATGACATGCAGAGACTGACATAGTCTTCTGCACCTTTTGTTCCTCCGGGAACAACAAGTCATTTACATGCGGAAATTTTATGGTCACCCGCGACTCTCGTCAACCGAGAGGAAGGAAATTAGTGTCATACCCTAATTTCGTCCGGGGACCTTTGCTTGATGACATGCGACCTTTCTTTGGTCCTTGTGAGGTGCTTGGCACCCATCATTAGGCAATTTGTGAAATTCTGGGAACAACAAGTCATTTGCATGTGGAGATTTTATGGTCACCCGCGACTCTCGTCAAATCGAGAGGAACGAAATTAGTGTCTTATCTTTACTTTCCTTTTATCTCTAATAAAAGACAAGTAAAGAGGGGCAACTGTCATACCCTAATTTCGTCCGGGGACCTTTGCTTGATGACATGCGACCTTTCTTTGGTCCTTGTGAGGTGCTTGGCACCCATCATTAGGCAATTTGTGAAATTCCAGGACATGCCGGAAAACCAAAAAAATATTGATGCACAATCCGTAAGTTTCCGTGACACACCGGAAATCAAATGGAAGCATCGTTGCATAATTAAGTGAGATTTCGTAACATTCCGTAAGTCAAAAAGGGGATGATTATGTAATCCGCAAGGTTCCGTAACATTACGGAAAGAAAACAAGTATCGTTACGAAATTCATAAGTTTCCGTAACTTTACGAAAAAAGAATCACCAAAAAAAAGTAGAGGGGGTGTAATTAGTAAAAATGGGGGTGCAAATAGCACCCAGGCCCACTTGGGCCCTCCAGAATATTCCTCTAGAAGGCTGTTGCTTCTGGAGGAAGCAACCTGGCTCGCCTGGGCGAGCTGGGCGGCAAGCACCTCCCCTATTTTGCTATAAATAGGGGAGGAAGTGAAGAAGAAAAGGGTTCAGCCCCTTTGGCACTTCTCTCTCATTCGAATTTGCTTGGAAAAATTGTTTCCGTGAAGAAAATCTAAGCCGAGGCGCTTCCGAAACGTTTCCGTAACGTTTTCCGTGAAGAATTTCGCAAAGGTTTCAACCGTTCTTCGACGTTCTTCATTCGTTCTTCATCGTTCTTCGATCTTCAACGGGTAAGTACCTCGAACCAAGCTTTTCGATTCATTCTATGTACCCGTAGTGGTCCACATTGTGTTTTGTGTATTTTTATTCCCGTTTCATTTACTTTTTATACCCCCCTGTTGACGTGCTTAAGCCATTTTACTTAAGTCATTTCTCGCTTAACTTAAAAATAAAATAAATTTCCACCGAACGTTTGAATTGTATTATCCGTTAACTTCGGTTAAAATAAATTCCGACCGTTCGGTCGTGCCGTAACCACGTTGGAAATCAAAAAAAGAGGTAAAAAAATAATATAATAATCAAAAAAACATCTTTTAGCAAAATAAAGCGGAAAATCAATCGGACGTTTTCTCTTTGGGATTTCTCATTCTTAATCGAATTGATTAATAACTAAAGTGAAACTAAGGCTAAAATCAACTCGCCTAGTCAAGCTCGTCCATAAAAATAGGCTTTTGAAGTATGTCATTTCAATTTCTCACTAAGTAAAATGGATCATTTTTAAGGTCCAACGCCTTAAAATGATCACCACTTAAGTAAAAAAGAATCACTTGATAAGAAAGAACTACGTAGGTCTGATTTCCTCATCGCAAATTGAGGAATACGTAGGAGCAAAGGGAAACACCCTTGTCGACCACAAAAAAGGAAAAATATAAAAAGGGTATAAAGGATATAAGGACATAAAAGGGAACGTAAAAATCAAAGTCATGTTTGCACATTCGATTAAAGGCTGCCGTCCCTTGGGACGGACGTGTGGGGTGCTAATACCTTCCCCGTACGTAAATACAACTCCCGAACCTTTCACTTAAAAGTTCGTAGATCGCGTCTTTTCCGGTTTTTTCCGACGTTTTCCTCAAATAAACGTTGGTGGCGACTCCGCGCGTATTCCTTTCGTGGAACACGCATCCCGCGAGTCTCGCGTCGCCCTCCCGCCGAAGGGTAGGTTGCGACAAACTCATTGACATGTTCAGAGATTGAACATCAATATCTTCTTCAGATAAGCGAGATTTGAAGCTTCGAATGGGCAAAAGCAGAGGCTTCTCCCCACTCTAGTCATCAAAACTAGAATACTTTTGCAATCGTGGAGCAGCAACAACAACCACAGCTTCGTTCCTATAGTGTTGGCTGCTCCAAGTTTGGACTTTCGTTTCATCAGACTCGACGAGGCTCTCACCCTCGTCCTCGAAAAAAGAAGGAACCTTGACACAAGAGTTTGTGCAGTGTCAAACCTGAAGGAACCACAAACACACCCACACACACACATATACCCAACTACAATAATAAATCATAAGCACCTTTCAAACCCAGCATTTTAAATTATTTACATAATCAACTGTTGATGTCTATATTTGTCTGTAATTGAATTTTACCTTTTGTATGTTCTTGTATGTGATCAGTGTAATTTGCTATATAAACAACTGTTGTTCATGCTGAGTGAACCTTAGATTCCCGTTTGAGACTGAATGCAATGACTCTTGCGGACAGTTTGCATTAGTCATTGTATTTAGTCTTGAATTGTTCGTTTGGACAGTTTAGGGAGACTGGTATTTTTATGTTAGATTCATTCGTGAAGGTTATTATTATTTTCATTAATTTGATTAAATTTCGGTTCAATGCATTTCATATTGTTCTCTGAGTGCATACTTGATTATCGAGAAATTCATTTCATCGATGTCATGTCATGTACTTGGAGACCAATGCGAAATGCTGCTGAAATTTAGTCAAATTTTTGTAAATAATGGTAACTCTGACGTTTGAAGCTAACATAAAAGACAGTTTTCCTAAATGGGATAGGGCCACACCTATAAATAAAAAAATGAGATTTTCATGCATGGAATTGCTTAGATGGATCGAAGTTGGATGAATGAAAGTCGCATGAGCCCAGAATATGAGGATGGCGTCGAACAGTTCTTGCAATTTGCTTCAGAAAGAGGTTGACCGAATGAAGAAGGAAAATATTATTGTCCTTGCATCAACTGTTTGAATGGAAGACGACAATTACTCGATGACATACGACACCATCTATTGTGTGATGGGATTAAGAAGAATTACACGACGTGGATATGGCATGGTGAAGTCACAGACATGCAGAGTGGGTCCCAATCTGATCCGTTTGATGCAGAAATGGGAGATCGGTTAGAGGACATGATTCGGGACCTTGGACAAGAGTCTTTCCAGCAAGCACACGCCCCTGTGTATGAAGGATTGCAGAGTGATTCTAAGAAGCCATTGTATGCAGGGTGCAAGAATTCCTTAACCCTGCTGTCTGCTGTGTTAAGTCTAGTTAATGTGAAGGCCAGGAATGGGTGGAGTGACAAAAGTTTCACCTCACTGCTTGAGGTAGTGCACAATCTGCTTCCAGAGGACAACACGTTGCCTAAAAGTTACTATAAGGCGAAAAAGATATTGTGTCCGATGGGTATGGAGTATCAGAAGATTCATGCTTGCCCCAATGATTACATACTGTACAGGCATGAATTCAAGGAAATGTCCAAATGCCCTATCTGTGGGACTTCATGGTACAAAGTGAAGGATGAAGAAGAAAGCAGTTCTGATGAAAACTCGAACAAGGGCCCCCCAGTGAAGGTTTTGTGGTATCTTCCAATCATTCCAAGGTTTAAGCGTCTTTTTTCTAATGAGGATGACGCAAAAGACCTTACATGGCATGCAAATGGAAGGATTTCTGATGGAATGGTTCGTCATCCGGCTGATTGCTCGCAGTGGAAGAAGATTGATGGTTTGTATCCGGATTTCAGGAAAGAGTCAAGAAATCTTAGACTTGGACTAGCCAGTGATGGAACGAATCCATATGGCACCTTAAGCACTCAACACAGTTCATGGCTAGTTCTGCTAGTAATTTACAATTTGCCTCCTTGGTTGTGCATGAAGCGAAAATACATGATGTTGTCTATGATGATATCAGGCCCAAGATAGCCAGGAAATGACATTGATGTTTATCTAAGTCCGTTGGTTGAAGATCTGAGAAAGTTGTGGGACGAGGGGGTTGTTGTGCTTCATGCGTTTCGCAAGGAGACCTTTGAAATGCATGCAATGCTTTTTTGTACCATTAATGACTTTCCAGCATATGGGAATCTCAGCGGTTATAGTGTTAAGGGTTGTCATGCATGCCCCATCTGTGAAGAAAACACAAGTTACATACAACTTAAACATGGGAGAAAAATTGTCTACAGTAGGCATCACCGCTTTCTAACACCCAATCATCCTTACAGATGACTGAAAAAAGCTTTTAGTGGAAGTCAAGAGCATGATATTGTGCCGATACCGTTGACTGGTGAGCAGGTATATCAGCGGGTTCAACACCTGAATACTATATCTGGGAAGACCCAAAAGAAGGATAAAAGTCAGAGTTGCATATGGAAGAAGAGATCCATTTTCTTTGATCTTTCGTACTGGTGTGATCTTGACGTTAGACATTGTATTGATTTTATGCATGTGGAGAAAAATTTTTGTGACAGTGTGATTAGGACGCTCCTTAACATTCAAGGCAAGACGAAGGATGGCTTGAATACCCATCAAGATCTAGCTGATATGGGTATACGATCACAATTGCATCCAAGGTCTGATGGGAAGAAAATTTACTTGCCCCCAGCCTGCCATACTTTGTCCAAGAAGGAGAAGATAAGTTTTTGTCAGTGTCTTCGTCGGGTGAAGGTTCCACAAGGATACTCTTCAAATATTAAGAGCCTTGTGCAGTTGAAGGAGCTTAAGCTTGTAGGGTTAAAGTCTCACGATTGTCACGTGCTCATGCAACCATTGTTAGCCGTGGCTATACGAGACATCTTGCCAAACAAAGTCAGGTTAGCGATAACTCGCCTGCGCTTTTTCTTCCATGCTATATGTAGCAAAGTCATTGATCCAGTCAAGTTTGATGAGTTGGAAAATGAGGCCGCAATTATACTGTGCCAGTTGGAGATGTATTTTCCCCCTGCTTTCTTTGACATCATGATTCACTTGATTGTGCATCTAGTCAGAGAAATCAAATGTTGTGGTCCTGTTTATCTACGGTGGATGTACCCGGTTGAGCTATACATGAAGATCTTAAAAGGGTATACAAAGAATCTATATCGTCCAGAAGCATCTATTGTTGAGAGGTACATTGCAGAAGAAGTCATTGAATTTGTTCAGAATATTTAGAGAAGGCTAAACCTGTTGGCCTTCTTGAGTCTTGGCATGATGACAGAGTGGGTGGTAAGGGTTCAAGAGGACTGCATGTGATCACTCCAAGTGTAGCAGATTTGTTACAAGCTCACTTATATGTCTTGAACAACAGTAATGAAGTTTTGCCATACATAGTTAAGCATGAAGCTTTAGTCAAACAGAATAATCCAAAAATGTCAAAGAATTGGGTGTTGAAAAAGCATAACAAGACTTTCTATGATTGGTTTAAAGATACAATCTTTGTAGATGAGAATGCTTCAGAAACATTAAGAAAGCTAGCAGATGGGCCTAAAAGAAATGTTATAACTTGGCAAGGATACGACATAAACAGGTATTCATTTTACACAAAAGCACAAGATGACAAACGTACAATGCAGAACAGCGGGGTCACCCTAAGGGCTGAATCTCAACACTGTGCAAGTGTCAATGACGCCAATCCCTGTGTAGCTTCCATCCCTTACTTTGGGTTCATTGATGAAATTTGGGAGCTTAACTATGTGAAATTTACGGTATGTGTTTTCAAATGTGAATGGTAGACCTAGAGAAACTTGGTTGCCACAATGACCCTTTCATCATGGCAGAACAAGCTAGACAAGTATTTTACGTGCAAGACCCTTGTGATGAAAGGTGGTGCGTGGTTCTGCAGGGCAAAACAATTAGTGTTAATGTAGAAGATGATGATTCATACATGGACACCTATGTTAGTCCTTTGACTTCTCAAATCACTCCTAACATTGTCGGAGAAGAAGAAGCTGACGACGTTCATGCTAATCGTAATGATCATGATGAAGGAGAATTGATTAACATCGTCTAATGTAATTTTCGGCAGAGACAGAGGTCACCAAAGCAAGTAAGTGACAACTACATTTTTCTCTAATTGAGGCATCGGTATTTTGTTTTAGATGGTATCCTTAGGACTTCATACAGCTCATGTTTGTCGCCAGTTTCATCATCCACCTCCCTTTTCTTCTCTGTCTTCTCACGTTTATTGTTGTTAAACCCATATTTATGCTTTCTTCCCTTCATGTCTTGTTTTATCACAACTTTAGCCGAATCTCCTATCTTCAGCACAGTTGAATCTCCTGTCTTATTCTCCAATGACACACTTTGATGGCCTGTATCTCTTTTCTTCGTATGTTCTAGTGCTTCAGCTTCAGTATGCATAAAGCAATCTGAATTTTCCAGTGATCACAAAAGGCTTCTGCATCAGCATTGACACTCTCCACCCTCTTTGGTTTATGCTTCTGTGCTGCATTCCGTGCTTCCTCCTTATAAATCTCAGATTTATTAGAGGTTGCACTAGAACGATCAGCACCAATCTGTGCTTCTTCCTCGTCTACCAGCTCAATATCTTTTCTTTCAACTTTTGTTTTGTAAATTATAGTGTAGTTTACAAAAGCAAAGGTGAAACGAAAGATATTGAGCTGG